>NW_024354500.1:467726-548076 GCF_902729225.1 Pteropus medius
CTCTCTCTCTCTCTTTCTTTTTTTCTTTCTTTTTCTTTTCTTTCAATGAAATTGGAATAAGTAGAGAAAATACATTACTGGGAGCTACGATATATTCTGAAGTTGCTAGGGGTGGCTGGATGGAAAGAACATGGTTGCATTTTCCCAGAATTAAGTGGCCCCAGCTTGCTGAGCCTTCAGTGTTCTGCTTCATCCATCATTATTAGTAGTTATCGCTCTCTGTTACGAGATTGTCTAATTACAACAGCCTCCCCACCTTTCTCTTGCTATGTCAAATTTGCTCTTCCCTCAAATCTAGGAAGGATGGAAACTTGTCTAGAAAATAAGAACTCACCAAATTTGTTAAATTGTCTACCTCATGTTTACACTTTTCTAAGTCATAGCCATGGGTAAAGATATTCCTTTTATATTAATAAAGAAAAGAAAGCCATAAAGGTCATTTTACAAACATGTAATTTTATGCTCAGGTGCCAATTCTTCCCCTTACATATTCACTTGAGACTCGTTCTGGTAGCATCCTTCCAAGCCCAAGTACATGAATTCTATGAAGTCTTTCCTAATTGTCCTCATTTTAATTTTCCTTCTCTGAACAGCTATGATATTATTTATTCATGAATTATGGCATATAATTCCCTAATTGATGTTTGTGGATTTATTTTCTCCATCTATATTTTAGTTTCCTTGAGGACAAAAATATTGTTCTTGCAGTATTAAAATACCCATCTCCTGTAACTCCTAACACAGTGCTCTTTATATGGACAGAGGGTACATGTTGGTTTGTCAGTTTGTTTCTCACACCAAATGTCCAGAGAGATCTTATACCAAGCAAGGACAGACGAGATTCTCTGGCCTGCTAGAAAACCAGTATGTACCCTCCAGTCACTATAGCTTGCTAAGTCTGTAGGTCTTTGAATTTTTTCCTGATGAGAAAGGAGAGTAGGAGAGACTTTTCTTCTTGAGAGAGGTAAAACCATGTGTGAAATCAGCTGACCATCCAGTTTGGAAGTTAACATTTGGTCCTAAGTCAGTAAACTTTCCTTCACTTAACTCTTTCTTGGAGTTTTCCAAGCAGCAGTCATTTAGTATAAAAAAACACTGAGATCCAAGGTGAGGTTGTATTATTGTTATTTAACCATTGTTATTAATAGCTATGTATTTTGCATCTGTCCCCTGGGGGCTGAAATAAACTCTAGACATCTTAATCACATATAATGTCACTCTGTCTAACCCCTACATTCTACAGGGTCCCTAAACCCTATTAAATGATACTATTTCTGGCTTCAACATCTTCTTTCATCCTCACATTATATTTGGGTCTGCAAAAGCAGAAAACTTAAACAGCATGTTTGGGCGTGGGGGGAGACTTGGCATTATTCCTAAAGATGACAAGCTTTATTTAATATACTGTTTTTACAACAAAAGTTTCAGGTTCCCTGTGACTTTATTATTAATATCCTGAGGATTCATGCATGATGACGAAAAGTTGATGTAGCCAAAATATAATTGTGTCTGAAATATTTTTAGCTTAGCTCCTTACTTTTCTAATTTGTAGACCTCAAAGTTACAAATAAAACAAAACAAACAAAAACACTCATGAATTGAATTTCTCTTGTTAATGATTTTCTTCTTCAGTTACAAGATTAAATTTTAATATTGAAAATCTGGGGTGACTATGGCCATGCCACCCTGAATGTGCCCAATCCTGTCTAATCTCGGAAGCTAAGCAGAGTCAGGCCTGGTTAGTACTTGGATGGGAGTCCACCTAGGAAGACCAGGTGCTGGTCTAAAAAGACAATCTGGGGTTTCCTTTTCATTGAATTTGAACTATAATGTTTACAGGGAAATTACTTTTTACTTATTTGGCATACATGGAAAACAATGGAGTTTTAGCTATAAGTGGTTCTTATTGCCTGTCAGCATCACCTGGAGAGGTTTTTAAAACTATGGATACCACCCTAGAGATTCTGTCCAAGTAGACTTGTGATTTGGCCCAGAAATCTGGGACTCTGACATAACTGCTCTTTCTACAGTTTGTAAACAACGGTTTAGAATTTATTTTGTGGGATTCCAAAAAGATGGTATAAGAGATTGGTCAGAAAGAGCCAGTTTCTTTCTCCTGGATCTAAGCTACCTCTTGCTTTTAACTTCTACACTTGGGGGGATAACGTTAATGACTTAAAACAAATATCATGCACTCTAAGTGCACAAAAGCACCTTAGTCTGAATATTGTTAAAAATCATCACAATTCCTGAAGGTGTTTTTTTATATAGAACCAAAGGGTAGGTAGCCATTATACTGGGGGATTACATTTAAATTTTCTGCTTGTTTTATTTCAACAAATGTAGTCAATCCACTCTAGATAAAATAGACCTGATTTTGTCAATTGAAGAAGTGTGAATGGGTCAGATTTTCCAAGAACCTTGATATTTTAATAAATGTTCTCTCTAAGGGCTCTTTAAAGGACATCTTTCAGGGAATGAATCTCTGAATAGCAGAGCTTCCCACATAACTGAGGGTTCCTCAAGACTGACACCATCTCATTCTTGTTCCTTTGTGTCTTTGCGCCTGGCACACTGCCTGGCACAGAGCTGCTTCTCAAGAAATACTTTTTAAAGAATAAATGAATCAAGCCATAGTCTCCTCTTGTTGTTATTATGTATTATGAATGTCTGCCTTTTTAGACTATCCCAAATGTAATTTAACTGTTCTTTCTTTAAATGATGGCTTATGCCATTACATTGAGCTCTAGTGCCCTCAGGGGTCTCTTACAGTGTGTAGAATGTTTTTAGTCTGCACTAAATGATCCTCAGCTGCTGTGATTTTTACTTCTTTTGTTTGCTTACTATAGTTATTTTTCCCATTTCCTTCCTTGCTGTTAAGCCATCAGCTGTCACTTGTTACTGTTATTGATGTGCCTCTTCTAGTCCTCTTTTTTTAATTTGCTCCTCTTATTGGGCTATTCATTTGGAAACCATATCACCAAATCTGTTAAAATTTCTGAAGTGGAAGACTAGGCCCTAAGTAAAGAGTTCACGAAATCTTTTCCAGTAAAGTTCATTAATGAGGGCCAGCTCTGTGGCGTAGAGATCTTGGCTGCTCAGAGGTCTCTTGTTTGTCTCATAGTTCGCAGTTGTTTTCCATAAAGCAAGTGCCAAGTAAACAAAGTGACACTGTGTCTTTAAAGAGAAGTGAGGCTCCCTTCTTCTGCATTCCAATTTCTTGTACTTCTTGGCAGTTAGAGGTGGTTGACAAGCATTTTTGTCTCCATGCCCCTCCTCTCAGAGAGGAATTAGCTTGAAGTAAAGGGGAACCTGACAAAGCAGTTCAGGGGTACTTTGGGGTCCTAACTAAGATTGGGGTCCACTCTCCCTCAGTTAGGGAGGTGGAAAGGGTTGGCCCCTATCTGTTCAAGCCTTTACGGAGAAGAGTGAGAAGGAGGGGGAAAACTTTTAACTCTATGAGGAAAGCAAGGCAGGTATTTCACCCTCATTTATGACTCTCATTTTACAAATGAGAAAGTAAAATATTTGCTATAAAGTGGCCACCGCGACTTAACTTTTAACTTTTGCTAACATTAAATTTCACTCATAATCACCTTATCTCATGAGCGTTCTCAACCTTCCTCTTGTATGCCAAGACAGGTCTACTGGAAACTACCCTTTCCTAGGTTTTACAGGAAAATCCTGTCTTTTCTCGATTTTTCTCCTACTTCTCAGGCCTCTCCTCAGTCTCAAGGCAAACTCCTCTCCCCCTTTCTGGCATCCTAGAACTTCATCTTTAGCCTTCTTTTTTCCTTTCTCCTTTACATTTTGCCTTGTGATCACACCCTAACCATGGGCCTGCCTGAATTAATTTGCTTCTTAAAAACAACGACAATAACAACGCAGGACAAAACCCACTGGAGCAGTTATACAAGCAATTGAAGTTCCTGTGAGACCTGCAGACAACTTCCTTAGGCCCGCTTCCATCTGCCATGTTCATTGGCCCCCATGGGGGCCAGTTACTCTGCCTACTTTGGCTCCAGATTTTGGCTTTCACTTTGTGTCTGGCCCCTCAGATTTGGACACTGGAGTTTGTCCTGTTTACTCAGGCTTGACTCTTGGCTTTCCTTTTACCCTATATCCTACTGTGTTCTAGCCATGGCCACCTGAATTTCCTATGGATATAGCAAGTTCGACACGTCCAAAATAAAACTGTTTATTTATCATTCCTAGCCAGTAACTTCAGAATCATCTTTTCACCCCCAACTCAAACTCTACTTCCTGTTGATTTTCTCTCCTGAATATGCTACTTATTTGTCTACTGCCAGCTATTAGTTTTTTAAAAAAATATTGCTGCATAACAAATTACCCCAAATTTAGGAGCTTAAGACAATACACATTTATTATCTCACAGTTTATATGGGTCAGGATTCCAGGCATGGTTTGATGGCTCCTAGCTGCTAGAGGTCCCTGTAAGTCCTTGCCATGTTACCCTCTCATAGGCTTTCTCATAACAGAGTAACTTGTCTCTCCATGACTACCAGGAGAATCTCCATACTCGTTCTAGTCTCTGACAGCTAAATACTCTCTTAAGGGCTTTCCTGATGAAATTTGTTCTATCTAGGATAATTTCCCTTTTGATTCACTCACAATCAACTGATTAGGGACTTCAATCACATCTGCAAATTTCCTTCGCCTTTGCCATAACACAAAAGCCATATACTTACAAGCCCCACCCACATTAAGGGGAGGGTGTTGCATCACACATATGCACTAGAGAGCGGGGATCTTGGGGCCATCTCGGTATTCTGCCTGCCACAATACCTCATTACTTCTTTCCTGACTATATTGTAGCCCCTGCCATGTAGATCTTCCTGCCTCTTCCTATTCTAGTCTATCTAGCCTCAAATTTATTTTCTACACTATTAACACAGTGGTCTTCTCAAGGGATAAATATAATCAAACAATTATCCAGCTCAATTCTTCAAAGGTTTGCCAAAAAAAGAAAAAAAAAAAGAAAAAAAAGAATAAAACATTCTTTTATGTGGCATATAAGACTCTTTATGATCTATCTAATCCTTATTACTTTCCAGTCTCATCTCTTGCTTTTCCCCTCCCAGCACCAAATATAGTGCTTTAGCAAGCAAATATGTATTTCCCTGAACAGAGTACTTTTAAAAAAATTTCTCTAAGCCTTTGAATTGGCTGTTCCTCTACTTTCCTGACATTCCATCCTGTAACATGCACAATGATGGTTTGACTAATGAAGTGCAACTCATCTTCTAAATTTTATCTCCTCAGTGATGTTTTACAAACTCAATTGATTTTTTTCTGGGCTCCAGCTGTACTTTCTACACATTGCCACTTGTACCGGAGTTACATGTGTCAAAACGTATTTGTGATCTGTTAGGAGAGACCCCAGAGAAATGTGTTGGCATTGAGGCTAAGAAATTTCCTGGAGGGGGTTGCGGGGAGGAAACAACAACTCAAGCTCTGTTCTCTCAGTATCTGCTACAGATGGTAGGCTGGCCTTGGTTCCAAGAAGATTCTGGATGAAGAAAAAGGGGTGAGGGTAATAGAGGTGTGGGGTAGTGGCGTGCCCTACCATGGCCCCAGAAGCAGCCCAGGCAGCACCACAGGGGAGACCCTGTTTCCCAGGAGAGGAGTGGTGGCAGCAGCTGTGCCTGACAGGAGAGGAATGGCCTGGGGCCTCCATGAAAGAACTTAACGGAGGTCTCAACCTGGGCAGCCTCTGTGATGAAGCATGTAGACAGTCAAACGGGGGAAATTTTGTTATATACTCATTTTGAATGGTAATTGTTGTCAGATTTCTCTCTTCATTTGACAGTATTCTTTCTGAGGATTGACACTGAATTCCCACTGCTTGGCATATCTGAAATTTAACAAATACTGGAATGAATGAATGAATAGATGACTCACTCTTGTCACCATATGGAACAGTTCTTTTCACTTCTTAGAAGCAGTGTACATGTTGAACTTTCAAAACGGATGGGGCATAGGTATTTGGTATTAGGTTAAAAAAAAGTCTTTGGGAGATCTATCGGCTTATCTATTGCAAAATTTAAAAATTGTCACACTAAAGTGTGTATTCATGGGTTCCTGGTAGGAAATAATCATTTATATCAGAGATACATAACATCACTTGTCTGGCAGCTTATCTAATGGAGCCTTCCTTTTCTTTTATTTCCTACAGAGTGCATATTAGGCCACTGGAGGTGAGAAGAATGGACAATGTGGAGAGTAGTTTCAAAGTGGTTCTAGTTGATTTGAAAACTACTGGCACAGATAATCTCCAGGGCCCCCTTTCTGCTTCATATGTCCCTAGCAGCTGTATCAAATTGATCCTATTTGACCATGAAACTTGGACTCTCTGGCCTCTTCTATTCCTACCCAGAGGGGAAAAAAACAAAAAGGAAAAAGATTCTTCTTACTGGACTCAAAGTTTGGCAAGGTTACAGATGTGAGAGCAGGAGCTCAGGACTGGATGTACAGAGACAATGGTCAGCAAAATTGTACATGATTAAATGGCTGGTTTCAATGTAATTCCATTTGTCTCATTTTTTTTAAGTAGAAACAATTAGAAAATTTAAATGCTGTATTCATAAATTGCATTTGGGACTTAATGGCGGTATTTGCTTCCCAACTGGAATGCCTCTGTGAGTTGCCTTCTAATTCCCATTTATTTTTCCTTTAACCTCAGCCTAATTCACATGTGAATCAGAATAAAAGCATTCTGTACAATCTTTTAACTGTTAAGTTTGCCATCCATAGAGATCTTGGGGGGTCCCAACAGAATGCCACTCTTTTGACTCCTAATGTAAAAAAAGAAGTTCTCAGGAACTGTGGCAAAATGACGAACATTTGAATGCCGCTGTTCTTTTAAAAATATATGTATTTCAATGATAGTCACTTTGCTATTGACTTAGGCTATTTATTTTTTGATCTTGAATGAAATCTTTCAGTTGTTGTCTTGAAGAAAATAATCATGTTTCTTATATGTGTTTGCATTAAAACAGCATTATTTTCTAAATTTCGTGAATTAGATACAAAGATACAGGAAAAATTATTTACAAAGCACAAGATGCAGTTGGGGATTTCAATGTAGAATCATTTGCTCCTATCCTCTTGTATAGTCAATAAATATTCTTTTGTTAGCTAAATTACCAGAACTCTCCATATATGAGAGGTAATTTTTATTTTATTTATTTTTGCCATATTTCTTTGTTAGGAGAGTTGAGTTGGTTGTGGATGTTTATAAGATACTTGAATTCATTTCAGGAATAGGTACTGATAGTTGCTCTCACCTAGAATTGGTCCATTTGAACTTGGGTTGGCTAAATCTTTTTGGCGCCAACAGAGAAATTTTCCAGAATTTAGGTTCAGACAGGGTAACATCAGGTGAATTGACAGAGAAAGTAGAAGGTAATGCCTACATGATTAAGATTAACACTTACTTGTCAATTATATATCTATAAAGAAAGATGCCAGTGAATAGTATTTGTTGAGTATTCACAATATGTCAAGTACTGAGGTTATACATACTTTCTTCCTTCAGGAATCCAAAATGTGCTGAAATTTGCATTCATTTTCACAAGGTTATATGCCACATGTGAATGTAACACACTCCCCATACATACATTAGTAAAAAGAATATGACCCTTGGAATTAAACAAGTAGGGATTCAAATCCTGACTTAGCTATTTATTATGAGTTACTTTTGTTAAGTCACTTAATCAACATGAGACTCTTTTTCCTCTTTTGACTTATATAATGAGAACAATAAATACCTTCCTGGTTGTTGTAAGGTTTAGAGATAATGTATCTAAAGTACCCTGTATAGGGCCTGACCTGTACGGAAACTTAACTGATTATAATACATAAATATGCTTAAAGTGGGGTTTCACCATTTCGAATAGGTTGCGAACACAGCTCTACATTGTTTATGAAAGCTGAAATTGTCAGAGCCATTGTTTTAATCATACAACTTAATGAAAAATCTCAGCAACGGTGTTGTTACAAAAATAGCCACATCCCAGCAAGGCAGGGAAGTCCTCCTTAGGTGATCCTCCATATCTTGAAGGACAAGCAGTTGTGGCTCCTCGAGAGGCCACACATTAATTTATACATTTTCCTTGGGAACCTGTGCTTTGTATAACCAGAAATCTGTGTACATCAGCCTTGACCGGGAGAAAGCTGTGTGGTTGTTCTCTGGGAGGCTGGCTGGCTGCGTGCTACCAAAGGCACGCCTTGCTTGGGAAGGAGCAGAGGATGTTTTGCCAATCCTTTCTGTCAACACAGTGGGAGTTATCTGAATTTCATTTGGGTATTAACTGCTGTGTGAGTTGGGTTTCTCTCTGTTAGAGGAGCTGCTGTTATTGGATTAAAACCACAGTTGTTGGGAAGCACTTAAGACTCCATGGGGGATTTCTCCATCAAAGAGCAGGGTCAGAGTTTTGTGTTTTCTCTTTTCTAGTAACCCCGCTCACCCAGAGACTCCTGTTTTCTAGGTAACTTTATCACTTAGCTGGAGACCAAGGAGAAACAATTTCTTTCTTATTACCAGACGAGTCAGCTTGGATATTATTCAAAGCTTGATTTGGCTCTCAGCCGCAGAACTGGAATCTATTTGGGGACGCAGAATTTAGCTGTAGGGAAGAATTTCATGAGCAACAAATGCCTGGTAAAGTCAGACATTCTTATGTTTGGTAAAAAGGCCATCTTATGAGCAGTAATTCTCTCCTGTGGTTTAGAACCACTGTAGATTTTATTTTTTTAATACTGACCCTGGTGGCCTTGACATGTCCCTGAGTGGTAGTCTCCTTTAGGTGAAAGCTGGAGCCACTGCCGGCACCACTGGGATGTGCAGGTTGGCATCCACGGGCCACTGGCCCGAGAAACCAAAAGCCTGGGTTCTAACCCTGAACCTTTCCTGCCAGTGCTCAGCCAACAAATCTATTTGGTAAAGAGAAATGTATTCAGATGCCTTGAAAGTTTAGCATCTGCTCCTCGTTGGCTCCTGCTGCTGTAGAAAAATATTCGGAAGTTTCTGTTGGATTTGGACGAGACGGAGATGGCATATTTTCCACATCTCCGGAAGCCTACACCCCACTCGGGAAGCTTCATTTACATGCACATCGGATGCCGTCTGACTGCCTCGGACTGTACCTTTGAGCAGATCCGATGGGATCCCCACATGCATGTAAATGAAGCTCCCTTAGCTGGAGCCTTGATCCAAAGAGGCAAAGAGCAGGCTTTTCTTGAAACTTGTTACTGCGACAGTCTCAAACCAGACACCACAATAATTTTTTTTTTTCTTGCCTGTGTGTGTGCCAGGAGGATGCCACGTAACTTAGTTTTCCAGACTGAGGTAATTTATTTAAACATGGATTATTTGAAAAATGGGAAGGGATACAGGGCTTGATTTTAATCCCTGCTAACATAGAGAAAAGAATGCTTGTGTCACAACTCAGTGAGTGTAAAAATTAAAAAAGGCTGAGACTATTGTTTGAAAACAGGCAAAATAATTAAAATTATTATGGAATAATCACATATCACACAACAACCTCCCACTCTTATGAGCAACAATCCAAAACAGCTCCTCCAAAGCGGGCCCAAGGGCAGAGGTTCTGTATATCATTCAAAGACCATCTGTCGTGCAATTCCTGTAGCGCCTTTGCACTATTCTGAGGGCAGGCTGAAATTTAGTCCTGGCAGTTCTCTTTCCATTTGCTAACAAACAGCAGTGATGGCAGATAAATATGGCAAACAATAGGCGTTTGTAATGAACTGGAAAGGGATGGGGAGTTTTGGAATCAGCACCAAAATCAGAAGTTTGGGGTCCTATGAGACCCCCCAGGGCCAGTTCTTGCCATGTGGCAGCTTAGACAGACATCTGCAGGCTGAGTGAGGCTTTCGTTTGCTCAGCCAACCTGCTAAAAGCCTGATTTAACGAAAGTTCTTTTTTTCTTAAAAAAAAATTAATAGTCACAGAGACTCGAAGCGAATTTTTATTTATTTATTTTTGCTCCAGGAAAGTCGAACATTACAAGTAGTTCCCAAAGCTGACTTTTCTGTTTGCAATCTTTGCTTTTGTTTGGAAGCCACATCTTGTTCCCCGTTACCTCCTCTCACTCATGAGTTCTTGTACACTCCTCATTCTGTGGTTTTATAGAGTCTGTTAGGGCATAATCTTGATGATTATGCTTGATATGGTATTTATTTTCGTTGTTTTAGAAGTACGAATTTGAGAGTTGATTGTCTGATACTGAATCAGGGAGGCCAAGATATTATTGCATCAATCTTCAATAATTATAGTTTTAATTCACAAATTAGTAATATCGAGGAACTCTAGATTAAAGCTGTTGTTTTGAATGTTCATAGTAATCTAGAATTCTGACCCAAATCCTCTTTTAAAATCATTTGTTGGTCACTTTTCTGTGAGCTATATCCATATACACACACAGGCTCACAGGCTCATATGCCAAGCTCTCCCTACCCTATTTCTACCTTCTTTCTCTCTGTCTGTCACACACAAACACACACACACGCACACACACAGAATTCATTAGTCAGAAGTCTTAAGACTTCGCATAGCAGGTTCAAGAGTGGATCACATAATGAGTAGAACAGTATTATTTGCAATAGCCACAGAACAGAATCTTTAATAATTTTAATTTCTAGTTGGAGTAAGAAAAGGTTTGTTCCAGCTCATCTTGTAAAATTAGCACTTCATGCTAAGGAAGACACCTGTCTGCATTAATAAGGAACCCATGTGGACCTCAAATAGCAAGGCCATCCTAGACATGTTATGTGGACTCTGGGGAGGGGCGGCATTTGTGTGATTTGCAGTTCAGGTCATTAACAGGCGCTGCAGTGGGTTGGGTGTGATGAAATTCAGAGGCAAATTCCAGTCCTCTATTACTGAAATTATTAAAAAGCAGGGAGCTGCTATGGGATGCTCTTCCTCACTACCTCTAACTTTGGTTCTCACCAGCAATTCTGCCAGAGTGGTATGCTCAGCTCCCGTGCCGAAGTCCTAATGAGACCGGTATTATAATTCAGGCAGGTTATTATTTCCACCATTTGCAGTTTTTATTTGCAATGAGTATAGTTTTAAAGTCTAAATGACTGAAGTGATTAAAAAAAAATTCACTTAGAAGCCTAGCATTTAAGAGCTACAAGAGACTTTGGGGAATTATTTACTTTGTAGATGAGGCAAACTGACACTTTGAAAAGTTATATGATTTTAACAAAATTATTCCATAAAGCAATGAGAACTATATTCGGGGCTTTCCAATCCTAGGTCAGTGCTTTTTGTCATACCACACTGTCCCTTCAGCTCTTGGTAGCATAGGTCACTGAACCACATTGTGCTTGGTAATTTAAAGTAGTGTACTAGTGGAATTTATGGAATCCTGGGATTGAAAATCTGAAATCCCTACCATTAGACCAATACATACCAATATTACAATGTTATGGCAGACAACAGAGACTTTCCTTTAGTCTTTACGAATTAATTGCCAAGTCTTATTATGTCTCCAGTTACTCTGAGTTTGTCATTTTAGTTGGTTATGGAGGTTATTGATTTACCTCTTTGACTGCTGGCGGATAACCATAATTCATGTTACCTGACTCCTAGAACAGTTGTTTTTCCCATCAACCACTTCAACATTTTTTCTTTTCCTCAAAGGGTAGGGAAATCATGTCAGTTAATATGGGATAATTTTGCTACATGTGATTTCTTTCCTATCTAGTGGTGTGCTGGTGCCAGCCTGTAGCAGCTCATGAGAGCCAGGTTTTGTCAGGAATTTTGTGTGTCAGTTGTTAAATTGCTGGCAGCTTTAAATTGGCCATGGTGGAGTATTTACACCACAGAAATTGGCAAATGCTACAAGTCAAGTCACCCCTTCCCAGAGAGCTAGTTGTTCAACATTTACCAGCACATGACTGCCTCTATCCTTATCTTCCTATCTTTCCTAAGACCAATAGGTGAACTGAAAGACAGGTTAGAGTTCAGTACTTCTGCAGGGGAATGCCCAGTGAGACAATGATAAACAACTTAATGGCAAATCTTTGTTAACCAAACAGTAGTCTGAGGGCATTGTCGTTTTCAATACTGGTACTAGTAGCTATGACTAAATTGGATAGGCATAGAAATGCTTATTTTTAGATCTTTCTAGAGCTGTCTCACTGCTAATATAAATGATATTTCACAGTAACTGAAATCTATCTATGTGTGCTACCAGAAAGGAATTTATTCAGACTACTGAATAAATTCACCACATCTCTATATAATGTCTGTGGGTTCTTACTCTCTCTTTCAGATGAGGAAATGAAGGTCCTGGGTTATGTTAGCTCTTACAAAGAGTAATATCTAAAATTCAGCCAATTCAAAACATTCTTATCAAGGGCCTATTATGTCTAAGGCACTGGACAATAAGAGCCCAAGTAAATTAATAATATTAGGAATAGCCTCATGTCCTCTAATTTTTTTCAAATTCAAAACAAATTTATATACATTTATTTCCTTCATGACAAAAGCCGAGCATGTTGTCTACCCATTCACAAGCTCTGTTACCATGATTTCTTTTCCTCCCTCTTCAGCATCTTCACAACGAATGAGAGAGGAAGGATTCTGTACTCTTAGGCCAGAATAGAGAAGATTAAATAGCAGTGCATGGCAGTTGATCAGTTTACCAGACATTTTGAATGTTTCTAAAAAGGGGGTGGAGATTTTCCATCCTCTCCTGCAAGCTAGCCCATGCTTCCAGGGCAAGTATAGGCTTAGTCTCTGCCAGGCACAAATAAAACTGGAATGCATGCTGAAAGCAGAAGCTGTTAAAAATCAAACAGGAATTGGGCTACTTGAGAATCTCCTGGATAGGAAGTCAGAACACTGAATAGATGGTTTAAAAATCAACACCGGGTCAACTACTAAGTCACCAAACATGGTTAGTAAATTTGCCATTTCTTGAAAACCTATGCGTGTATCACTTGATTGTATTTATCTCATGATACTTCCTCTTCTGTCTTTTCATTTTAATTTGAGTGATTAGAATGGGTTATCTGAGCACCACTTTTCCTTAAAGAGATAAAAATAGTGAAAATTGTAACTGCTGGCAATGTTTTGCACTGGAAAACATAGAACTAGCATAGAGGAGAACTGAATTTTAGTTCTACTTCTCTTATTGCTGGACCAGCCCTGTGACTCTGGGCAAATGACCTAGTCACTTAAAGCCTCAGTGAGCTCATCCCCAAATGAGATGAAAACTAGATGATCTGTATGTATGACAGGCTGGTAATTCTTTAGTATAAACATTTGGAATCCCTTTTTTCCCCCACCACCCACATTTTCTCCATATAACTTATTTATTTTTACTTCTTCCACACCTCTTGTTATATTCTAAAAGAAGTGCTCTTTCTTCAGAGCCATGATTCATAAAGAGTGCTCTCCAAACCAACAATACCAACAGCACTTAGAAACTTGTTAGAAATGCAGCTCTCAAGCTTGATGCTAGATCTGCTGAATCAGAAACTTCTTAGGTAAAGCCCAGCAATCTGTGTTTTGACAAGCTTTCCAGGTGATTCTGATAGACTGCTTTAGAGAGTCAGTTTGAGGGGTACATATGAGGAGTAGAATGGTAAGTGTGCAGAGTAGCTGTCCCAAAATCCCTTTGGCAATCGAGTCCAAAGTTCTCTCTAAACCCAAGCACCTTTATCTTGTGGGCCAGTTGGCAAAAGTGAGACTGATATTGTTAGTAATAAAAGCAATACTAATATATGTGTAGTGATTTTTACATTTTAGTATTTTTACCTTATTTTCTCATTTGAGACTTGGAGCTGGCAGCTAGAATGGTATTCAAGAGAGGCCTAGCAACTTAATAGATCAATTTCCATTTGAGGAGAAATGTGGTTCCTGCTCCAAGGCCACTTTCTCTGGAGTGTGGTGATGGGCAAAACTCCTCTAGTGCCACACATGGACTCTGTAACTCTCTCAGATTTGGATCAACAATCTTTTTCTGGGGAATTGTGGATCTAGCAGACCAATAATCACATATCTCAACCAATGACAGATGCCACAAGGGAAATAATTTTCACATTTAAGTCACCCACACCCATGACCAAACAAGTTACAAGTATAGATGGAAAAACTGTTGTTTCTACAGCTCATGGGTGAGAGGAGCCTGATGACTGGGAATTCTTTACTCCAAAAGTCAGAAGGGGCTGCAGAATCGTGTGACATATGGCCCTCGGGCCTCTCACTCCTGTGATTGGCAGGTCACACTCTCTGGTTTTTTGACTAAGGCCTGTCACAGTTGAAAAGACAGCTAGTGAAATGGTTTTCACTTCACTGAGGGCTATGCCACGGGTCACCCAATGCTGCCACCCTAACAGTGAAATTCTGCAATGCGTCTCGGTTAAGGACAATGCTTAGTTTCACTGGGCTGTGTGTTGCTGCTGCTGCTGGATGAAATGGTTGCCAAATGGACTAATAGAAAGATGAGGAAATATTGTAACTTATACATAGTTGCTAAAGCTGACAAGATGTTTTATTTATTGACATTCTTATACAGGAGTTAGAGTCACAACTTAGTAAATGTAAGAAATAAGTGTGTCAAAAATAGCTTCTTTTGGACACGAATTAAGAAATAAATTTAAAAAATACCCAATTAACATCCTGATTAAGTAGGAAATTTATAAGGAAGATCTAATTTATAAGGAAAATCAAGAGTGTCTTTCAGGGGAAAGATTTGATCTGATGTGAAAGAATCTGAAGTATATTTGGCAGCAAACCTCGGCAGAGTTTCTCTGACTTGTACACATCACACAAGAGCATATATTCATTAATGCAAATACATATTTAATTATCCTTAAAATGAAATTATATAGCATTTAGAAATGAATAAATGCATAACCATTGGGATTGTTCATGGTGACATCTCAGTTGTTTTTGTGTGTGTGTATGTGTGTGTGTGTGAGAGAGAGAGAGAGAGAGAGAGAGAGACAGAGAGAGAGAAGCAGACAGACAGACAGAGACAGAGACACAGAAAGAGACAGAGAGAAGCCAGTATCGTTAGTGATGGTCTTCTATGGTTCAGGAGAAGGATGTGGATTTTTCTTGCAGATAATTTAATGTTACTACTTGATAGAAGTTGGAATGGTAGGGAGCCTGGTGTGTGTGTTTACTTTTCTTAAGCAATACTTCCTTTCCCTCTTTCTGTTTTTTTCTTTTCTTTCCTTTATTTAAAAAAATTAATCTTGAATTGGTGCTAAAATTTATTTTGGGACGTGATTAGAAAAACAGAAAATAACGTCAAATCTGATAACATTGGTGAAACATACCTTTAAAGCGATTAAAAAATGTAAACCACATAAATGTAAGTATCTAGCTTTAAAATCTTCATTTCATCCTATTTCAGAGGGTACATTGATTTTTGAGTGTCATCCTTGGTGCAGCTGTCGAGATCAGGAGATACCACACAGTTCGGTCATCATAGAAAAGGAGGTTCACAGGATGGTGAAGGAGCAAATTGCACTGAGAAATGTGTATATTCTGTCAAAGTAAAATAATTCTCTGAAGATGGGGATCTCTCCCTTTGTCTTGCCTTGTCTGTCTTTTTTTTTTTTTAAGTTTTCAACTCTATTATTTTTGTTTATCACAATTACAACAAAAAATTAACTTTGACTTCAATGTTTTTAACTTTCTGGGTGAGTTGATTGTTTACATCATAATTAAAGATCAAACACTGGCTAATGTCCACCTAGTAGAAAACGGTTGGCAAGTTAATAAAACAGAATGCTTTTTATTTTGTATAATCAAAACTAGTTAGTTATTTCTGCTTTCATTATTCCAGTTAAAATAATTAATTTAAATTTTTATAAGTAGGCTTAAATTTAATTCCTATCGTAGTTCACAATAGGGACCCAGGCTGAATTGGTGTTTCCTTATAGTGAGACCTTTTTTTTTTCCTTAAAGTGACAAATGATCACCCTTCATATTAAAAGTTTAACCAAAATCCATAATTTGTAAATGATTGTTTCTTGGCATGTTTATTATTATCTAGTGGTTGTTTGATGGTATCTACTTATTTATAGGGTTTATCACCGTCTGAAATCTACCCCCTTCCCTTTAGTCAAATAGATGGTCTTTGTTTAGAATGTTTTCTGCTTGCTGTCTGCGCACCTGGTCTTTTAGTAGCTGTTTTCCCTGGTGTTCATTCTAAGCCACATTTTCTCAGGCATTTTGGTCTTGGCTGTGTACACGTGAGGTCAAATGACAAAAAAACGTTAAAAATTCTCCCATCAAGTAAGCAAATGCCCCAGCTGGCTTACAGAGTCTATTTGTTTTTTTAACAAACTGAATTCTATCAGAGTAATTGTGCACGTAGGTACAGCCTGACTGTAGGATATCAGAGGGAAGATGCGTCTGTACTTCTAAGGGATATATCTCACCTTGATCTTGAGTTTAATGATCATTCAAGTTGTGGCTTTCTCTGTCTTTCTACCATGAAATTATCTGTGTTCCAAAAGAGGACAGACTGAGTTAGGTAGAAAATACCATTATCTGCCCTTTTGGTTTTCATTCAATTACCAACAAGGCCACTTTTGCTCATTTCTACTGCAGAGTTCACAGGGAAGATTAGATATTTTCTTTGAAGGGTCTTGGAAAGTTGTGTATATGACACTCTAGTTTTATTCACACTCCCAGGACATATTTAGTTCTGGATTTCTAAGTAAAGTGGGATAAGTTGAACAGCTTTGGTCTAGTGGGTAATGTTAAATGAAAATTATTAGCAATTCCTGGCCTGTGTTGCTTTCAATTATTAAAAAAAACTCTATAAGCCTTTATTTTCTGATTATACTTAACATTCTGTCTTTTGGTGAATAGTGTGCTAGTATTCCAAATTCTGACCTAGTTCCTGAGATAGCTAATGATGTCTATTTTTTTCCCCTTTGAAAGATCTTTTTGAAGAATAGTATATAAATATGCATTTAAAAATATTTTTCTTTCTACAGAATTAAACTTTATTGTAGAAAATATAGATTAACCAAAAAAAAAAAAAGACAATAAAAATCACTTTTAACCTCACTTTCTACAGATAAGCACTCTTAATATTTTGAGGGGATTTACTTCTAGACATTTTTCCTTATGCATATGAAAAACTAATATTATTTCCTTATCGGGGCATAAAGTGTTAAAAGGGAAAGAGAGGATTATTTTACCTCTTGCTTACATTTTCAGCTCCCTCAAGGTCCCCTCTTTAACAGACTGTCTCAGGAGTGATTCAGGATGCTGAAGCAGTTGATCACTGAATAAATCTTCCCTGACTCTGAAAATGTTACAGTATTATGCAGCGCACACAACGCGGGTTGCAGCTGAGCTGCTCTGTGGCCAGAGATGATCTCTGGGTAAAGAAACTGCCTGGAATTACCCAGGGGAGTTTGCATTTCAGAAGCGAAATTGTGAGCGCAGAAATGGAATTGAGTGACTTGCTCAAGATTTTGGCCGTATAAACACTAAACACGGGCCAGGAGGGCTTGAGATAAAAGAAACCTCAGTATCTCTGGATTCGAGGAAGAGAAGGGCACCTTTTAAATGTCACTCATTAGAGACCCCTAAAAATGGGCCATTTCACATGTATCACCAAACTGCTGGCAGGATGGAATGTCCTGTAAGCCCCCCATTTCTCTTGGACCCACTGTGGACAAGAAAGCCATGTAGCATGAGGTAATGTCTGCTTCAGAGCATCGAAGAGCTTCAGATGTCACCCTGTCCTTTGTGTTGATATTGGGATTTGGGAGGTGGAGGAAGAGTGCTTCAAAATAAATTCTCCTAGAGATCTATTTCTTCAGCATCTGGACAGTGAGAAATCAGTTTTTACACTTGGATTTAAAGGAACATTTTCGTGCCATTCTGACCATCAGAATTATTTTGAAACACACCCTTTCAAACTGTGATCTACTTGTCTTATTCAATTTTGTGTTTCTAGTGATGAGGCAAGTGTTTGAAACATATTAGGTATCCAGCAAAATTTACTGAATAAAGAAATGAGTGGATGTGTATAGTTAGCAATGATTTAGGATTAGCTATAATTTGTGAAGGGCATGGCCATACACAGCAGAAAATTCTTTTGTGTACCATTTTTGCTTCATGTATTAACAAAAGTAAACCCTTAAGATAGGGCTAGTATGGTATAGTATACAGAGATTACAAACTGTCAGCCTCAATTCAGTACACAGATATGATTTTCATGGGTGCAAGGTAGGGGAAGGAATGGCAGTCTTAAACATATTCTCAATGTAAATGCCTTTGCATGGAATATTTATTTTTTTATATACACATTTCTGTTAAAAGACATTGTTCTATATACAAATGACTTGCCTTGCTTGTGAAGCATTTGAACTTGAGGCCCTTGGTGTGCTGCAAAGCTTCCTCGTATATCACATGCACTGAATCTGACTCTCCAGGGGGAGGGGATTAAGGAATTTATAATTTAAAAAAAAATTCTCCGGATGATTTGAATACAGGTGGTCTGCACATAGGCATTTGGGAACCAGCAGTATGGAGAAAGGTATAATGTGACTTTTCTCTTTTTCTATAATTTATGTCAACCATTTAGTCTTAATGTCCAATTACTATGCAGTGTCATAACAATTACCACATGTATGTTGTTAAATGTGTGCCCGATTAGCTTTATTATAGGTTTTATCTGAAATAGCAGTAACTGTAACCTACATGGGGGTCTCAGTTTTCAGGGATTTTACAAGCAGAATATTAGAAACGTTATTAGAAACATTAAAGGGAGTACAGTTTAGGGCCAAACTTTAGCATTATGGCTTTTTACATGTATATCTGTGTGGAAAGCTAATGTTTAAATGGTTTGTCATTATTTTTAAAAACTTATTTTTTAATCTGGTAGAATATGGTTATCTCTTTCATGACACTTAGATTTTCATTTCCTTTGTCATATGATAAATTTGGGGAAAGGAATAATATGATCTTAATATATGTAGAATAAGCAAAATTCTGTTGTGTTGGCAGTCTCCCCTTTTCTAGGAGGTTGATCTAATCAGGACACACTCCAATATCCATCGACCTTGTTGGTGATTATGGGGCAAGGCCAAGAAAGCTTGATCCAGAAGCCATATTGAATTCAAAGATCTATTCCAAGGAAAGAAAGAACATTTTGTTCAGGGCAGACTCTGCAAATGACTGATGTGCCCCTTCTATTATAGGGCTTTACTATACTTGAAATTGCTGGGTACTACTTGTTTACAGCACACACAGTGCCAGATATGATCCTTTCTGACAATGGGCTTGAAGTCAGATTTTAGCAAGTTTCCATTATCTTGTCTCATTTCAGTAAAAAAAAGATTGAAAAAAAAGGCAAGCTGAAAGAATAGTATGAACTAAGTATACCACAAAGCAAATTTCTGGAGATGATAATTATTTTAAATAACTATCAAGGATAGTGGATGGACAAGAAAGGCACTGTCCTGAGTGTCACAGGAGATAGAACTATACTTGGTCCTCACCTTCAGGAATTCGCAATTTGTCAGGCTTCTCTTGAGTCCAGCTATCAATCTGGTAGTCAGCAGGAATTTCATCCTGAATTACTCAGCCACTCATTGACACTAAGCTTCCTTAGTGAAGAGGCGGCATTCCAGCAAAAAAGAATATGTCCTGCTCTAACTTTCTTTTTACCTTGAGTGACTCCCCAGAGAGGCAGTGATGCTTGTGCAAAACTCGGACTGTGGTGATCAGGCCCACCTGACTTCACATTGCAGCCTTAATGATAATTTCCAGTGGGAACCTGGTCATGTTATTCAGTCCATAGAGCCTTTGTTTCTACAGGTGATATATCTATCTACCTTGTAGTATTTCTTTGAAGATTAAGTGAGCTTGTATATGTTCAGTGCCTGTCACATGGTCAGGTATCATCAAGTAGTAGCTATTTTCCTTTGCTAAGGGCTGTGGAGGTGGCTCAAAGTTGTCCTGACACCAGAGTGGATGTCCGGATCCTGTGCCAGTGCAGAGAGACCAATGTAGCTTTTCAGGGGAGGCAATTTTTTGCAAATTAGCCCTCTCCTCCACTCCCATAAGTGTAATGAGACAATTTACTATAACCAGGGACATGATTTGGGATCTGGAGACTATGTACATCTTACTGGAAACAAACTATTAGTCTTCACATAGTTTTGTGCCCCACTAATGTATAACAGAGTATAATGATGCAAAAGCTGCTGCTTTCTTGGGCAAACACAGGGAAGAGAGCCATGAGTGCCAGAAACTGCTAGGGTTCAAAGATAGGAGGTGAATTTGGGTTCTTTTGAGAACCTGCAATTGATTACAGCAATGAATTTAAAGGAAAAAGCAGATTAGTCAAATATTTTACTGCAATGGGGCTGTCTTTCGAAGGCCTGTTTTCCCTTCCCCTTTCCTCCCTTTCCCTTCCTCTCCTTTCTCCTCCCCTCCTTACCCCTCCCCCCTTTCCCCTCCTTTTACCTATTTGAAGTATCGGCTTCCCTGAAAGCCTTCCCATGATGCCTCCTCTTCACATTTGGTCTTGTTCTTTGGCTGATCCTGTGACACTTTGCCCTCCCAGTGATTTAGTGTGATTCTTTTGCATTGTATGTTAGCTATTCCACACGTTTACTTCATGTGTCCTCATGACTTTAAGCTTCTGGAGGGCAGAGAAGAATTTTTCATTTCTTAGGTCATTCTTTCAGATCCTCATTAGGGGCCCTGTGCATACTGGTAAGTGTGGCAATAAACGCCAATTGAATAAAGTGCTCATAAAGGCCATTGGGTGCAATCAATGTGTTCTTGTTATAAGAAAGACTTAAAGGACTGGAATTTATTGAGAGGGTATGGATACTTGCTTTGCTAACTCTCCTTAATTTAATGCAGAATATTCAACATAGTTGAATCTTCACTTGCTAATTTAAGAAGTGATGCCTGGAATAATGGGGACCATACCAGACCTGGTTTTGATTCTAAGGATAGGTGTAACTTTTTAGACAATTCACTTCTGCACTCTCTCCCTCAGCTTTCTCATCTATGCAATGAAGGTGCTGAAACAGATAATCTCTAAGTCTCTGCGATAGTCTATGATTTTATTATCTTTGAATGTTTTAAGGTCTCTGTTATGATCCTGAATGCTCATTATATAGTCCCATAGCTATCTTGAAACATGTAGGAGTTGAATTTTTGTCTTTTTGAAAAATCATGTTTCCAGTAAATAATTTTTATCGTTGCTTATTTTTGAAAAATTATAAAAATATCTGATAATTGTGTTTGGGTTAATGAAGATTTTACCCTACTTGAGGATTCAAAAAAGTATTTTTTAAAAATCAAGAATGCCTTTCTAGTATTTTTTTATGAAAAATATTTTATAGCATTTTTATAATTATGTTTTAAAATTATATCTTTATTAAAAAAAACCCCAATGCTATAAACTCAAGCTGTGAAAGGTAGAGAGACTAAAAAGGAATCTAATATCTAGAATAAATATATTTTTTCCTGGTAAAATTATAGACAGTATTATGAGTGTTCTGCCTGATTAACTTCTGATTACAACATTCTAATTGGAAAAGTCCTTCAGGTAAAATAAGACAAGCTGTAGTATAATAGCCTGAGAAGCATGGCTTCATGGACACAGTCAGGCGTCAGGTACTTACATGTACTTCTGGGGTGCTGAATTCTGGGCTGGAGACTTGAAGGGAGATAGTAAAAGTTTAGTAGCTTCTGTCCTCAAAGCTCTTACGTTCTGATGTAGGACTTATATTTCCTATACAGCGTAAAACCTGTTTTTATCCACTATCTCTATCAACTGAGTAAATAAATCTACCCAACCAAACTCTTTTTTAAAAAGCAAAATATAAAACAGCTTTGCAACTTTTTTTCCAAAATAATTTTCAAAGTTCCACTTTCTCTGAAAATTTTATATTGGCTGTCTGCACTTGAATCCAGTGATAGACATTCTGATAACTTCTGGCCTGCCCGGATTTCTTAGATGAAAACAACACAGCATTTGCCTGAAGACATCTTTGAGTTATAAGTATGGATGGGTTCCTTTAAAAACCAATCAAAAGGAAAAGAAAACACAGAAGAGATACAAACAAATTATCCTGATATCTTTTAGGCTTTGGACCTAACTTTATTTTTAGGCCTAACTAAAAATTTTGCATTTATTTATGCATAGTCTGCTTTGTTCCAAAAGGGACTTACGGTTACTCTATGTTCTCTATTTTTAGTTCTCAAGTGGAACTAATTTGAACAAATCAACCAGATAATACAAAGTGGGTCCTATGTTGAAAACATGGCAAGTACCCAACTGTCACTGAGAAATTAGGAGGGTGCTGAAAAACCGTCTGAAGCTAGGATATTTTTTCTCATTGACCTTCCCATTATCAGATTTCATTAGAATCACTTCTTAGGAATCTTCTGTAGACAGGCATTTTAACTGGGTTAAGATGTTACCTGGGAGAGGTGCCAAATAAACTAATCTGTGTTAATGCGTTATACATCCGATTAATTCATGGCTGCAAACAGTGCCTCTGGGGCCAGGCCAGTAGCTCCGCAGGAGGGCAGCTAACTGGGGACTGGGGAGGGCTGGACGGTAGTGGTAGGTCCTGGGCTCCTTTTCTGGCAGTTGCAGCTCAGTCCCCATGAGAGTGTTGAATCAGGGTCCAGGCAGCTGGTTTGCCTTACTTTTAAAAAGATTAATACTGAAATACTCTGATTTTTAAATGTTGATGATTAACTCAGAATTTTTGAAAACAGTACAAGGTCTTAAAAAATCTCTCTGGCCATGCTGATTTGGCTAGGCTATCAGTCTCCAATTTTCCACTTCTGGATTAGTGCATTAATCACATTGTATCTTAATGGCAGGTGAGCAGGTGACTGTTGTGAATGTTTTGATTGAGGGCTGGGGTTGGAAAAGGTCTGCAGATAATACTCAATACCTGGGGCATGGGATACTTGGGACCCACAGACCTGATTTGAGTCAGGTCTGAAAGAGGATGAGGGGCAGAGGAAGACTGGGTCGGGGCCACATCCTCGTTTATTCTGTCTGGGATGAGACCCTGATTGACTTGGAGGCTTCTGTCAGCTTCAGTAAATGACACTCATTTTCCTTTGATGTGGAAGTTGCCGTTGTTCATTGTCCAGAGAGCTTTGTGTGTTCTTTGGTTCTCAGGGTGCTCCTGAGCAGAGCAGATACCAGGGTCGTGCCCTATCAGTGAGCAGACAAACCCCTAGTGAGACCTGCTGGCTGCTTCTCAGCCAGAAGATTAGCAATGATGTAAAGAAACACTGGAGGACACTTTGAAGAGTGTCTTCTTGGCATTGGAGGCAGCCAACAGCTGGCCTTCAGGAGAAATGTAATTCTCTAATTCGGGACCAAAAATATAATTTTTCGAACAGCTCTCAAGAGTCCATTGTGACAGTTTGGCACTTATGACAAGAAGACACCATCTAAGCCAGGTTCAGGGGGAAAGATCTTCACTGTGCTACAGGCATGGGCCTTAGTGGGGGATACAGGTCCCCCAACAGGTGGCACTTGACAAGTGGGATCCTAACAGAGCCTGCTGGCAATGGTAGGGAAATTTGTAGATGGCCGGTGAGAGCTTCCACAAGGGCGAGATTATCTTGAGTAAGATTAGCATCTGAGAAGTGGCTTGTTTTATTTTCTGTCTGTGGAAATATAGGACAATATAAAACTCTGGTTTTTCTTTTATTCCCCTTCTCCTTCATGGGCTGGTCATTAGCGGGGAGCTCTGTACTTGACTAAGATACATAGACAGCTTAGTTTAGCAGGCATTTGACATTTTCAGGGAATTCAGAGACCTCATTTTATATTCTTTTTCATGCTATGCTTTTGTTGTGCAGCAGCAAGTTATTGCTTTAGGATATTATTTCAGGAATGGATATGAGAAGGCACTGGGGCTGAACAAAAGAGAAGTAGTTGGTGTTAATTTTGGTATTTTGAAATGAGGAATTTTTGCTGGGAAATTATGTATGAATAGGAGAGAGGGAAAGAGGAGGAGGAGGGAGGTAGAGGAAGAGAGAGAAAAAGAAGGGAAGATAAATTCTTATTATGAGACAAATGCTACATTTAAGCAAGTCTTTGAAGGGCTGGACCACTGCATTTCCTTGTCATAGACCCTGATGATAGTCCTGCGTTAATCACCACATAGCAGCTGACCAGCTGACCAATAGACCCGATGGAGTTAAGAACAATGAACGATGTTAGTGCATTGCTCGACAACTGACAAGTGACTGGTTGGAGTGATTGCATCCACAGCCAAGATTTTACATGGTCTCTTTTGGTTTGTGCTGCCAAACCAAATGATGTATTATAGAATTATACACCTGAAACCTATATAATTTTATTGACTTAAAATTATATTGACTTAATCCCCAGTTAAGATGAAAATCTAGAGATCTAAGTAGGATCTGTAACTGTTCTGTAGCTGCATACACAGAGACACCCTGCATGTTGCCTTTGTAATAAGGAGGAATCTAGACTCTGACATTTTCTTCCCACCTCTACTTCCTCCCCATCTTCCAACGCATGTAGTGGACTCGCTACTGTTTATTTTCATTTTCACCAGTGAGGAAGGAAGAAAGGGAAGTGAGAGTAAATAAATGAGGTTGACTATGTTAATTTACCAGCTGTTTTTGTTAAGCAAATTGACAACAACAACAAAAATTTGGGGCCAAAATAAAATACAGATTTTGTTTACAGAATTTGATGATTCAGATAATCCTAGGCTTTCACTAACATCAGTATGTATATTTCCTAAATAGCAATATCAGCAAAACTTCACCGGCATTGGAGTGGATAATAATATTTCTTTAAAATACTTAGGAGAAGTCAAAGTCATTTCAAAGGACTTTAACTCCATGAAGTGATTCTACTTCCTGCTTAACTTTATCTGCCTCAAGGTCCCTTTTACACAGACTGTCTAAGGCATGATTTAGGCTTTTGGAAGCAGCTGATAGTGGCATAAATCTGGCCAGACAGGGAGGGTGCTTTGGAACTGGCAGTACATTCTGCTGGCCTGTGTGCCCAAAAGTCACAGGAAACACTTTGGAATGAGGCAAGCAGGGATTGCTGGGCACCCTGACCAGTGCAGATAGATATAATAGGGAAGGAAAAAAATGTTGGTTCGCATGTTTATTTATTTTTTAATTAAATTTCTTGGGGTGACATTGGTTAATAAAATTATATAGGTTTCAGGTGTATAATTCTATAATACGTCATCTGTGTATTACATTATGTGTTCACCACCCAAAGTCAAATGTCCTTCTGTCACTATGTATTTGACCCCCTTTACCCTCATCTATCTCCCCGCTCCCTACTTTTCCTCTGGTAACCACTGAACTGTTGTCCACGTTTATGACTTTTGGTTTGTTTGTCTTATTCATTTGTCGCTTTTAGCTTCATATCCTACATATAAATGAACTCATGTGGTTCTAACTTTTTCTGTCTGATTTATTTCTCTTAGCATGATAATCTCAAGATCCATCCATGTTGTCACAAATGGCAGTATTTCATTTTTTCTTATGGCTGAGTAATATTTCATTGTATAAATGTACCATTTCTTTATCCAATCATCTAGTGAAGGACACTTTGGTTTAATTCAAGTGTGGTTTTGGCCCTAATAGGGGCAATGTTAGAAAGAACTTAGGCAGTGTTCCTCAAAGTGGGGTTTGAGAAATCTGGCTGATAGTGAGATGGCAGCTACCTCAGTCTTACCTGACCTACTGCATCAAATCAGGACACTAAAAAGCATCCTGGATGGTCCTTTGCACACTAAAGTTTGGTAAGTACCACTTGGGGACTGCAAGGTCCCTATCTTGAGAGGATAGCACAAGAAAGGGAGGGTGCAGTCCAACATTTATCTACTGACCTTTACATTTCAGGCATGATTCCCTGTCTATTTAACCTGCATCTTCATGGTATCAAGTGAGAGTAATACCATTGAAGATTTGGAAGCATAGAGAGGTTAAGCAAATTGTTCAAGGTCACATAGCTGGTAAGAGGTTAGGCCAGTCCTTGATTCAAAAGTTAGTATTCTTGTCACTAAACCATGGAACAGAGAAGATTTTAAATTTCCTTGTCCAGGAATATCCTCAGATATCACTAATTATAACCAGGCAGGAGAAGAGTTTAATTCCAGTTCTTTACATTGTTTAGCCTCCTCTCGACCTCTTGAAAGGGGAATCCTGACATCTGCCAGCTATAACCAATCCAGGGTACCCCTCACACTTCATATAAACCACCTTTTTTCTTGGGGCCACTCTGGAAACTGAGAGAGAGAGAGAGAGAGAGAGGGAGGGAGGGAAGGAGGGAGGGGAGAGAGAGAGAGAGAGAGAGAGAGAGAGAGAGAGAGAGAGAGAGAGAGAGAGAGAGAGAGAGAGAGAGAAGATTTATGCCTTGTTTCCAGGGAGCATTTAGACTCTATACTCCTAAAATTTTGTATTCTGTTAGCCAATATGATGCAGCATGCCTTATGCTAATCTTTGGTTTTCAATCATTTGTTGAAATAGAAATAAATCCTTTTCTTAGGTGAATATTAGGTTAAACTACTCTATTTGTAAGTTTGGCAGGATTTGTTATTTTTCAGAATATTTTAATTTACAAAAGAAAAGCTCATTTTGGCAAGGGTTTTCTCTTGAGAATCTATCGCTGGTCAAAGACCCAGCCTCTCAGTTTTTGAGATACTGATTTTAGAGCACTTCACAAATGCTTCCTAGAGAAATCTAACTACAGCATTCGTCTTTCAGATCAAGAGAGGAATCAGCACAATTCAGTAAAAAGATTATAGGCTCTGGAGGCAGACAGAAACAAGCTATTGAACTGTTTGGGTCCTCGTTTCCTCAACCATTAAATAGGGATAATAAAACCAACTTTACAGAGAGGCTGTGACCATTAAATGATATAAAGAGTGTGAAGCACCAGTCCAGAATCTGGCGTATGAAAGGAGTCAAATGTCCCTTCCTCCCTTGTTTTTGGAAGGTGGAAGAGAGAGGCGATGGCAATGGGCCGGGAGACTGCAGCAAGTGGAAGCTGGAGTCAACCACCAGCACACAGGGAGGGCCACCAGCTGATGGAGATCCAAATTTTAGTATTCCACCTTTACTAGGTGAGAATTGGATGCATCTCAGCTTCTTTGGCTCCAAGCTGCCCAGACAGGCAGTGCCATCCTTAAAGAATGCTTTGCAGTGTGTAAAGCTCCATCAAACCCACAGTTGACTTCTTGGTTTGTATCCTAGCTTTGCCTTTTATTCATTGTGTGACTTTGAGCAAGTTACTTTCTCACTTTCTTCCTCTGTAAAATGGAGATTTGTTCACTGACAGCTAGGAGGCTAAGAGGCTGAGCAGAATGCTCAGCAGTGTCTCACAGGTGTGGGCGGATAGTTGATGTGCAGGACCTACCAGGAGGAGGCACGCTGGTAAGCATCCCAGGACTTCAGCTGGGTCCCTAAAACTACTCTTTCTACTTGATGTTCTCCCTGTCACCATTCAAGTTGCTAATGAATAGATGTTAGTAATAGGTTAACCAAATCCCACCATTCTAAACAACAGATACAGAACTGATAAAAAGCTGCCACATTGGTGACTAGAGGGTACCCAGGGACAGTACTCCCCTCCTCTTAGCCTAATTGGCCTTATCCTTTGGTGAATTACCACCACTTCATCAAATCATGGGATCAGAAAGCAGTCAAACAGGTTGAAATGCAAGATTTTTATTCAGATCTTATAACTAAGTGAAAGTCTAGATTGAGTTGTCCACCACTTGGATATTTGTGGGCTGCAGTAAAGAGATACTAAAAACATTGTTAGTTAAATAAAAGGGCGGTGGTAATATAATTTACAATAATATGTTTCTTCAAACTGTGTTACAGGTCTTAGACTGAATATTTTCAGATTGCCATCTATTGGATACTTTATTTCTGTGCTGGGATACTAGAGCAAGGCATATGTGACCATAATTGGAAATTTGGTCATATATAGTCATAATTCAAAATTGCTATAGAATCCCAGTGTTGACGAATTTATAGCTTAAGGTAGCATGCAGTTTTGGTTTATTGATTTTCTTTTATGCACGAAAATTTGTCAGTACAGTGTATGACTGCCATCAATAAACCCTCTATTCATTGGAGATTGGGGAAGATTTTGAGTGCAGGATGTGCAGTTTTGGTAGAACTGAAAAACTCAGAGTAAGGCATCAGCTGGGAGAACGTGCCTGTGCCTCACTGTGTAATTTCCTCTGGTCCGAGCAGTTGTTAAAATGGAATAAGTGAGGAAGATGCAATACTGACTTGAAGGCTTAAACATTGAAAAAAATCTTTTTATTTGAAAATAATTTTAAACTTAGAAAACTTGAAAGAATTAGAATAGTACAAAGAACAGCATAAAGTCTTTAGCCATATTTTCTATTGTTAACCTCTTATTCCATAATACTTGCTATTATTTGTGCTCTCTCTCTTTACATGTGCATATATTTATACTCTATGCTATGATACATGTAAATGTATATATACTCAGACTATTTTTTTTCTGAACCATTGAAAGGTAATTTATATATATTATAGTCCTTTATCACTAAATACTTCCGAGTGTGTTCTCAGCACAGGGATATTTTCTTTCATAACCACAGTACGACTATCAGCTTCAGGAAATTTAACATTGATATAATACGTTTTGTCTAAGCTAATGTCCATATTTTAATTTTGTTAATTGCACAATAGTGGCCTTTATAGCATTCCACCCTCAATACAGGATCTAGTCTAGGGCCAGGTATTATAATTAATTGTCATATCTCTTTAGCCTCCTTTAACCTAGAACATTTCCACAGCCTTTCTTTGTATTTTTTTGACATTGAAAATTTTAAAGAATACAGGCCTTCATCTTTTAAAAATAGAACATTCCCCGTTTTGTCAGCTGTTTCCTTATGCTTCGAGTCAGGCTATGCATTGGCACATCCGGAGGCCTCTCCCTTCTTTGGTGATGTTAATTCGTTATATTTTCCCTTGGAACTAATAAGCAGTCTGTGGGTAGGTACTTTAAGGCCATGCAAATATTTTGCCCCTCATGGAAAATTCCCCTGGTTTAGCATCCATTAATGATTCCAGCCTGATGGGATCTTCACTCTAATGGTGATGTGCAGACTTTTAAATGGTAGATATTAGGTGGTTAAAAGGTCATTAGTTTTAGAATGCGTGTAGCTAAAAGCCAGTGGCGGCTTTGAAATGTAAAGTCCCTTTTCCTTTTTTTGTAATCCAGGACACCAAGTAGTATCGAGGTTAAGTCCCCATTTTCCTGGCCAGTTAGCATCATTATGAGATTTAGACGAATATGCTACCACTCTTTCCCTGCACTTGACCTGTCTTTACCTGCCTGATCTTGGGCTCCGTGAGGGTGGTGTAGATTGTGACTCATTATAGTGCTGAGAAGTGAGTTCATTACCTGTTTTGTCTTCTTGTCCCATCGCAATAGATTGATCCACATTTGGTCTTCTCAGGGTTTCCTTTACTTAACATGTAACTGGTTTTTCTTCCCTAGAACCCCTAAACCTTTGGAAAAGAAGAGGGTTGTGGGGGGCTCTGAGGAGGAGAAACACCTACCTCTCAAGTATTGACAAAACAGTGTGTAGAAAGAATAAATAAATAAATAAATAAAAGAAGGCAGGCAGCCAACTCAGAGGAGCTTGCAGCCCTGCCTCCTGCCAAGAGTTTGCACTTTGGGGCCCACAATTCACACATTACAACGAGATAAGCAGGAAGATAGCTGTACTGTGCCTCTCTGCCTCAGGGGTGTTGCTTTTCTTGTGGCAGAAACTATCTGTGCTCCCCAGTAAGTCCAGGAACAATCTCTGCTTATTATACTAGCTCAAAACCCAGGACTGTTTACAGCCTCATGCCGACAAGACGCTAACTCTCACTCATTACTGTTGCTGTGGGGATTGATCTGCACCACACTCTCCTTGCATGTGGCCCACATTTTCATCCAGTAAAATCACATGTTGTTAACTCAATATATACAGCGAAAACAGCATGAATAATGGAACCTTTAATCCTTATTTCTCAAAATTAGATTTCCACTTTATCTTTCTCCCCTTTCCTCTCTTTTAAAAAAATTCTTCTCAGTGCCAAGCAGAATAGATGTTGTCCAAACCTTAGCTCTGAGCAGAGTCTTGCGGTATTTCTATTCCATTACCAGGTACCTTTGTACATCCAATTTCTGGATGGATTGATTGTATTTCTTCTCCTGGTCACTTTACACGTGCTTCTGGAGAAATTAACATCAACCTTGTCACAGAGAAAGAGATGAGCCCATTGACACTGGGCACATTTCAGCAAATGGATCGAAAACTTTATGTCTGATTAAACTTATATCTGTAATATTAGAGCGTGAAGGCACACTAGTAGTCTGTCTCTTTCTCAGTCTGTCTCTCTAAACAGATTTATTGTGTTGGAATTATTTTTGGTATTAAATTAGAAACCAACAATACCAAGTCAGACTTCAAGAATGGAATTTGTCCACGACTGGCATGAGGTGTTAGGACTTCTTTGTTAACATGCATAGATAGTATCACACGGCATGCAGGCAAATACACTGAAGAGTTTGCAGAGGTATTCAGCTTGTTAAATTTTCATTATTCCAGATATAGGTATGTAAAACCAAACGGAGCAGATTTACATTGGCTATTAGGACGATCAGCTTGCATAGATTGACTGTCTATTCCTTCTGAAGGTTTAGAAATAGTCACCTACATTTCTCGAGTACCACAGTTCTGAATATCTGCACACACACACATTTGTATATTATCTATAACTTGATCCCATGTATGAATCCACTGAGTTCCAGTCCTGACTCTGTCCCTATTTTCTAGTCAACCTTGGCCAAGTGCCTCATTTCCTCATCTGTAAACTAGGGCTATTCCTGAACTCTAACTTGCAAGGCTGTCCTGAGGCCTAGATAAGGTAATGCACGTAAAGTGTTAGCCTGGTGTGTGTCACATAGTCAATGTGCAATAAATGTTAATTGTTGTCACTAGAGAAGCAGTTTAGTAACAAGTGGATGAATTAAACTGCGGTTCCTATGATTCTGATCTGAAACCATGGTGCTGAAAAAAAAAACCAATTAAATGCTCTAGCTAAAACCAGGCTGATCTAATCAGTCATCAAAGTGGCCAAGATAATAGATTGGTTAGCCTGTGATCTATTCATTCCATGAATTTGAATCTAACTTAAGAATTTCTATTGAAATATCTTAAAAATTTATCTCTTCTTGTTGTCATCTCCCGATCTTAAAGAGATATATGCAGTATTTTCTCATTCAGATGCTTCCCCCTGTGGATTTATTTTTAACAAATGAAAGCCTTGATTGTTTGGAAAGACATAAAGCCTTTATTAACGAAAAGTTTTTGATGGGAAATAAGTTTCAGCTTGCTATTGTTTAAGCCTTTTATCGTACCAGGCCTTTGGAGGCCTGCAGGTGAAGCTGACCATTTACTGTGGTGGCCCTGTTCCTACTGGCTGTTAGCACTTGCTCACGGGCACACACATAGCCACGTGTGCCTTTTCCTCATTTTAGTGATAGAATATCTGTGTGGAAAGGAGAGGGCATGTGAGTGGGTTTGGTGCTCGGGTCCAAACAGAACACCCGAGGGCGCCATCAGCTTCTAGAGTAGCAGGTAGTCAGCCATATCCAGGCTTGTCTGTTCCTGCAATACACTGTCACGCTAGCAACACACATCGCTCCGCTCAGTCAAGGCATTTTTCAAGCATTAGCAAAATATCTTTTCGAGAAAGTAGGTATTTCTGTTCTTCATACAGAAGGAGAAAAAGGTAAAAGAAAGGAAAAGATTCACCTCATCCCCACCAAATCTACCTATGCTAGCACTGGCAGAGGAGCCAGTTTTTGAATACAAGAGAGGTTGATTTCTGTGTTTCCCCATGTGGTTGCCTAAGTCTTTCTTAATGGGTTTATTACCTGTTTGTGAATTCATAACCAAGCGACAAAATGACCACATCTAAAAAATAGCTTTACATGCTTTATGGAGTCTTGTAACTGGCGGTTTCAAAATCTGTGTGATTCTGTTAGATGAACAGGATCACTAAAGCATTTGAGACACACAGGTGTGTGTACATGCCACGTGTGTTCGGGCAGCCCTGAGGTTAGAGAACACAGTCCATCTGTGAAGGACCAAACAAGAGAAGAGCCAAGAGGGACCATCACAAGTTGGAGACAGTTATCCTTTGTGAAGTTCTGAATTTCCTGAAGTTTAAGAGTGTTATAGCATGATGGTTGCTGTGGTGACTTCTCTTTTATTCTTTAAAGAGATGATGACTATAAAGTGAGCATTGGTTTCTTCCATTTGACTTATTGTTATAATCTTGATCCTCCAACCCCCACTTCTAAGAGCACAGAGTCCTGAGCTGAGGTAAATTGAGTCTGCCTCAGAGTAGCCCAGGACTCTGCTGCTCTGTGGAGGTCGAGTTTAGTTATCGTTGACAGGTACCCATTAGCAGATGGACAGCTTTACACGTGGCAGCATTACTTCATTTCTAGTCCATCCAGTTCAGAGCTTGCAGCAGATTTAATGACTGGACACGTGATTGCTTTAGTAATGTACCATTTTCTCAGAAACTAAATTTGGTTTAAATTAGGCTAAGGTTTTAGCAGTTGCGGTCCAAAATCTTGTCAAAGCGTAATTGTCATGAAGTCAAGGAAAATAAATAAAATGGGAAATGCATTCAATTTTTTATTAATTAGTGATATGTTCCCTCAACCAGGATCTAGACCACTGCTATCTCTCTCTCTTTCAGTGTAGTTTGGCCCTGCCTCTAAAGTCTGGCTTAAATCTTCAAGACCCTGGGCAGGGTCCATTTGAATAAAGCTGAATAGGATCTGGCACATCGATGCTGCTTACATGCTATCCTATTATTTTGGTGAAGTCCTGGCTGTGGTTTCTCCGTGGTCAGGATGTAATGAGATAAATTCTTTCTAACTTAAGTGAGTTTATATTTAATTCCATATTTTACTCCATTTTGAAAATGGGAACTATAGATACAAAAATGCCATAATTGTAAAAAAAAATAAAATAAAATAGTTAAATGAGGGATAAATAGTTTAAAAAGTTAAATTTAGTGCTTATTTCTAAATTTGTAATGCATTTAGTGTACATCATGACTTTGTATGTCAAAGATGTGCTGAAATTCAATTTTTAAAAATTTATTTTAGACTTTAGGAAACACCTTCGTGGCAAGGGAAATTTGTCTTTTAGTTATGCCTTAAGAGCAAAGCATTTGTATTGATGTTGCAAATGTGGGTTAGTGCCAAAAAGTCCCAATAACTGCATTCTTAGCACAGTTTGGTAACTGAAAAATGTTATGTTAGGCAGTTAGTCAACTGATGTGCATGTTTTAAATTGATTTTTGTGTGTGGGGGTGTGTGAGCTGCATTAATTTAAATTCCTCTACAATTTATCTAGTTTTGATTTTTCATAAAACATGTGCTATTTACTTATAAAGCCATTGGACCCTGTAATGAGTAGACCCTGTACTGAGTATAGTAATAAGCCTACTATAAAAAAGGTGCAGAAATGAGTCCAAGTTTACCCTTGGTGGGGTCACCTCTGTGGTGTCATACAGCATCAAGATCTAGAGGAAATGAAAAGATATGACTAAGGCAAGTGCCTTGTAATTTTATCCAAACTGCTCTTAGTGATTGTCTCTTGAACTGTGAGTAAAATAGGACACTCTGGTAGGAAATAGGAGGGTAGTTGGTGGTCCTTTTTAAGGTACCTAAGTTTTTCTTCCTTTTCTGTCCAGCAGGGGGTAGTCTGACACCAGAATTGTTTATAAAAGAAGTGAAAACGCTCTCAATCTGTAGTCACTAGCTGTCTTCACAGAAGGAAGAGCCATCCATACCAGGATAGTTCTTGCTACCTGATGAGTAAGACCTGCCACTCGAACATAATGTTCAATGATATTTGCACAAAGGCAACCACTCAACTATTCTAAACTGTGTCTTAACTACAGATAAATGAAACGAGAGATAGTATTTAGTCTCTTGCATGAGCATCTTGTGCTTTGGCAGATCCACATGTTTCTACTCTCCTGGTATGTGTGTGCTGCTTTATTTCTCCTCTTTGGAGTCTGTTCTGTATGGTTGTGATGCTGGCCCCAGAGCCTCTACTGCTAAATCATTGGTCTTATTAGATATCACCATAGCAATGGAAAGTTTCCCCATTCCTGTTCCCTTCTTAGCAGGCTGAACTCCAGATTTGATCCCTCCTTGATGTCCTAAAGTCAAGATGGTTTCCAATGTGCAAAACTGAAACTTGAACCAGCACAGCATGTACTGATTTCTAGAAAACAATATGGTCTGTATATAACCTTGAGTGTCTAGATTTGTAGCCACTAGCCACATGTGCCTTTTAAATGCATTAAAATTTAATAAAATTAAACACTCAGTTCCTCAGTTACACTAAACACATTTTAGTGCTCAATAACCATATGTGGTGAGTGTCTACTGTATCAAAATATGGAGATATTTCCTTCATTTCAGAAAGTGCCTTTGAATAGAACTGGTCTAGAGGCAGAGTGTGGGTTCTCATTCTGGGTCCTTAAATAAAACTCCCCAAAAGATTATCTCTCCATGTTACTATTTTTATTAATTCCCTTACCAGGGTAAGTGGTGGAAGGGGACTCCTTTCTGGGGTCATCCAGTCCAACTCTCTCTATAAGGACGTAAACTATTGATAGTGTGGCGATAAAATGTCTGTGTCTACAGGTATATACTGTCCCTAAGTGCTGCCTTCTTTCTTTGTGACTGCTTTAGCCAGGTCTGCTAAATGTGGGCAGCAGAGAACTGTTTTTTTTTTTTTTTTTAATTTAAAAAATGTAATTGGAAAGAAGAGAGAAATTAGATTATAAGTAAGCCTTGTGCAGTCTATTCACAGGCAGCATTTCTTGCACCGTAGTGTTAGAAAAGAAGACTGATCTTAGGAAAGAGGAAGGCTGTAAACCTGGTTCACATTTTTGTAGTTACTGAAAACCTTTCTTTCTGTTCATCTTTTTTACTTCTTTCCCAGTTTCTTCATCAAAATGTTAGGTTTTTGTAACACTGGCAGAGCATTTAAATGAGAATACTTATTTAAAGACTGGAAAACTTTGATCTCTAGGCTAACTGCAAAGAAACGAGAGAGGTACAGTTAGTGTAAGTATTAATGGTGCCTTTTTCTTTCTTAAAAAATGTCCTAATTTGGGTGATCAATTATGTGGTCACCATATATGTTGTGTGATAAATCCTAAATGTTTACAAATTGACTAAATTTGGGATGCCTTCTTTGCTGACGTTTTAGTTTGAATTTCCCTCTGAACTGCCATGAAGCTTACTTTCATTATCTCCAGTTCTTTGTTTTCTCTTCTTTGCTCTGATCAAAACCTTATCAGCCCAGGAAGTCTCCGGTCTCCTTTTAGGCCCCATTTCTATTCCTTTCTCTTTTTCTGGGGCATCATTGCAAACTTTGAGAGAGGATTCTGTGATTCTATTTGTATTTACATACTCCTGAAAGAACATCAGTCTCATCATCACAAAACTATCCTGTTGTTGTGATATAGATTTGTTTCACCACTTTGGTCAGTTCTGTGCTTCCGTGTCTCAGTTTTTATTTTGTTTGTTTTGTTTTTGTTTTTAAGTGGGGATGTTTATGCTTGAGAACTGCCTCATAAAAATGTGATGGGGAGAAATGTGTGTTTGTGTGTGTGTGTGTGTGTGTGTGTGTGTGTTTAAAGTGCTTTGAAGTTTAAATGAAAGATGTTGCCATCATTCAAAGCGTTAGTTAAGATACTAAATTGTTTTACATAGCTTTAGAACATAGCTGTTCTAAAAAAGAATTGCCCCTCCTGCCTTATTATTAATCACCACACTGGTGACTTGGGAAAACCTCAATGGGTGCTCATGCCCTCCTGAAGAGCTGGGCACGCTGCTTCCCCTTCCTCCCAAACACCTGCAGACAGAAGAGGGGCACATGTTGTCAGGGTGCAATAAGTCAGCAGCCTCTGACAGAAAGACAGCTGCCGAAAGCCCTGTCTGGGGTGCACATGATTTAATTTGCATTTTGATATCTGTGATTTAACTGAAGGCGCAGGTTGTTTAAGCCAAATATCCCTGGCCTACCAAGGGATGCCAGGTAGACCTGCCCAGGGCAGCCTGACTTATGAGGACCGCCACAGCAGCACAACCGGTGCGTCTCTAAACATTCAGTCATAAAAAATCTGTTGTTCTTTGGTCGCCAGGATTTAACAAGCCTAATCCCTAGGAGAGGCGATAAAAATTCATTAATCTAATTAAATACTTCTTATTGCCAAAGTGACTTTGTAGAGTAGCTTTGCTGAAGGATAAGTGCAAAGTAAAATGGGGTCCCAGCAGAGAAACAAACGTTAGACTTGAGCAAGCTGGTGCACGCTTCATTAAACTCATAATTATCCTTTGGTTCTAAGTAGCTGATAATATTTAATGAGTATCCAAGATAATTTAAAGAAAATGTTTACTAATGAGGTACAAACAGTGCCTTGGAACACGGATACCTAGGGTGCCATAACCGTGTATCTTCCTGCTGCATCTTGTTCATTGGATATTGGGAGGGAGACCGCAGGCATTGTGACAGGCGTTTGAACTGAGTGAAGTGAATTTGATGGTAAAAACACATCGCTAGAAGCCAAATGTGTAAAAAGTTCTACTAGGCAGAGGGAATGCTAAGGGAATTTATTACTGGAATAGAGAGTTGGAAAAATAAAATTGTTGAGAAAAGACCAAATGCCACGTTACATGAGAAATAGTTGAAGGGCTTGGGTGTTTCTGATCTTTGAGGAACTGTCCCATGGAAATTTATCCTGATGCTCCCCATCACTAATCATCAGGGAAATGTAAATTAAAACCACAATGAGATGTCACCTCATACCTGCCAGAATGGCTATCATCAATAAATCAATAAACAACAAGTTCTGGCGAGTATATAGAAAAAAGGAACCTTTGTGCACTGTCACTGGGATTGTAAATTGGTGTAGCTGCTATGGAAAACAGTATGGTAGTACCTCCAAAAATTAAAAATAGAACTACCATATGAACCAGCATTTCCACTTCTGGATATTTATCCCAAGAAATTTGAAACATTAATTTGAAAAGATACATACATGCTTATGTTCACTGCAGCATTATTTACAATAACTGAGATATGGAAGCAACTTAAGTGTCCACTGATAGACAAATGGATAAAGAAGATGTGGTACACATATACAATGGAATATTACTCAGCCATAAAAAGAATGAAATATTGCCATTCGTGACAACATTGATGGTATTATGCTAAGTGAAAGTCAGAGAAAGACAAATACCATATGATTTCACTAACGTGAAATCTGAAAAACAAATGAACAAACAAAACAGAAACAAACTCATAGGTATAGAGAATGTTTTGATAGTTGCCAGGTAGGAGGAGGTTTCAGAGATGGGTAAAAAAAGGTAAAAATGATTAAGAAGTACAAATTACCAGTTATAAAAATACTCATGGGGATAAAAATACAGCATAGGGAATATAATCAATAATATTGTAATGACTATGTATGGTGTCTGTTGGGTACTAGACTTATCAGGGGGCTCACTTCATAAGGTATATAAATGTCTAATCACTATATCATATATGTGAAACTAATAGAATATTATATGTCAATTTTAATTGGAAAATAATTTTTTTTTTAAAGCATAAAATGAGAACCAATAGGAAATAGATCTATCGATTTGTAATCAACCCCTAAGGAAGAATTTTCTAATACTTAGAATTGAAAGTAGAATGGGTTTCCTTGAGAGATGTTGAGGTCCTAAGCATTGATTGGATGGCCATTTTGTGGAAATATTGAAGGGAATCTTTGAAAGTTAGTAAATATTCTATTCTCTCTCTGCAAGAGAATTAAGTATCTCTGATCTGTTGAACTCAAGAGCGATTGCATGACTTGCTCTGGCCAATGAGATGTGAGTAGAAGATATACCTGCCACTTCTAGGCAGAAATTGTAAGAGAAAGGATGTGGTTTTCTACGTCACTTTTCTCTTTGTCACAGAGGCTGGCAATGTGTGGTCAGCTTGAGCCATGAATGAATGTGGCGCAGAACAGAACCACAGCTAACCGTACACATGTAGCACAAACAGAGACAAACCCTTGATTTTTTTTAAACCGTTGGGATTTTGGGTTGTATATTACTGCAAATGAATAGCCACTACTGACTAATGCAGATTATATTCTGGATGAAATGACATCAAAACCACTTCTATAGCTAGGTGTTATAAATATTTTCTTAAAAAACACCTAGATGTGTGATACAATCTATGGTATCTTTTGCTTTTAGCTGTTTAATTTCTTTACTTCTTTTGTCACAGTTGAGTTATAATTATCAGAGGTTATAAAGTCAGTGAAGAATCATGAACTGTCAAAATTACCTTGAAAATAATGAAAAACATCCACAAACAGCAATAAATACAATAATATATATACAATCCTATAAGTGTTATGTATGCATTTATAATGAAGTAGTTAGGTTGTCTTAAAGGATGATTTTGCATGCCAATACATATCCTTCAATTCTTGAATTATGAATAGTGTAGGAAGATATTCATATTTTGGAAGCTAACAGGAGACAGACCAAACTAACTGTGGAAATAGAATTAGTGTCTCTTATCTCATGCTAACTGGGGCATATGCTCACTGGAGAATGGCAGGTGGAAACATCCCTATGGTTTAAATGTCTTTTCTTTAAGCCTAAGTTGAATTCACCTAAGTTACATGTGCTTACAACGCAATGCTGTTGTACTGTACTTCTTTCCTTCTTTATTGTAGTGTGAGTGTTGGAAAGCAAGGCTAGATTCTAAATTCAAATTTCAGGTGGTCACAGTTTTGGGGAGACTACCAAATTTGGACAATATACTTTCGTGCTTATTCTTTGCTAGGAATTTTTTGTGGGGAGGAGATTGTGGCCTTAAATTGTACTCCTTCCCCAATATCTACCAATCTTCTTCCTGGCCAGGAGTTGGCAGAACAATGTGCTCAAACAACAGGGCAGCCACGTTCTCTTAGCCTCTTTCATCTGAGAATAAAGAAGAAAGGAGACAAACATGAAATAAACTATGACACACAGGAAAAATTTTTGGTCCTGAAGGCAGCCAGATTGAGAGTGGAACCACATCATTGTATCTTAAGGATTCTATGAACTACATTTTCTTGCCCACTCACTTTGAGAGGAGACAAGTAAAATAAAGGGATAAAGCATTTTACAAGCTTCCTTTCTTCTTAGTAAACGGGAGCAGCGGTGTATTGGGCAAAGGGAAGGTGATGGGAGAGAGGGTGAAAGTGAATAGCAGGATGAAGGGGAAGACAAGGCGAGGCCAACCTTATTAAGTCTTTCAGAACTAATGTGCTAAGAAAGCCCAAACTTTTTGGCACAATTAGAGGAAAATGTTAAACAAACCAAGGGCCTCATATTGATCATCAATTGCATCAGTTCTCAAAGCCTGTGGTTACTCAGGATGATGATTTTGGATATTGTTATCAAATCCAAATCCTTGGAATTTGTAAATGTTGCCTTATTTGGAAAAATGATCTTTGCAGATGAAGAAATTGTTCTGGATTACTGGAGTGAGTCCTACACTGCCACCACAAATGTCCTTAAAAGAGAAAGGCAAAGTGGGTAGGACAGACAGATGAGGTGGTGTGCTCATGGAAAGATATGGCCACAAATCAAGGAATGCTGATAGCCACCAGAAGTCGGAAGAGGCAAAGAACACATTCTCCTCTAGAGCCTTGACTTCTGACTTCTAGCCTTCTGAATTTGTTTTGTTTTAAGCCACCCAATTTGTGCAATTTGCTACAGCAGCCCCAGGAAACTGTCTGGGCATCTAGCCTTCTAGGAAACAGGCAGAGATTTCCATGCAGGTTTCTGTTGGATCCTTGCTTTTAACCAAGGACTCTGGTTTCATTACAGAAAACCTGCTCTGAAAGTTTTTCTTCTAATGAAATGTGAGGTGCCGATTTCTTCTAGGGTAATGTTAAGCATAGTCAGGACCAACTCCTACAATTCTGCTGGGCTGCTGGATAGTGAGAGGGCTAAGGAGTCCGAAGAGCTTTGTACAAGAAGAGTAAATGGAATTGGAATGGAAAACTTGACTTTTACGACCATGCGATGTCCTCTTCTACTGAAATGAATATTTCTGATTAAACTCGATATGCATGCAAATTTCAGCCTTTTCCAACCCGGTGGGAGACTGGTTGCCGAATAGGTGAGAATTAGGGGGTCTATAAACTGTAATAGTTTGGCTTCTGTTGCTTCACAAGAGGTGGAATTCTCACTAATAATAGAAGACTGGCAACACGCCTTGGAATTTTCAGAGGACTGCGTTTGTATATAAAACTCATCAACAGGGATTAGGTAGATGACTTCTTTACAGAACTTACAAGGCTCACAACTGGGGGGTGGTTTTATGCAGGAAGAGTGTAATTTTAACAGCTGTCTTTGCTGCTTCTGAGCGTGGTTTTGCAGATGTGTTACCTATTGTGCAGCACAAAAGGTGCCAGCATAGTAAGCAGTCATCAATACAGAGTCAGGAGCTGTCTGTTCACATCCTGGAAATATAAGCACATGATAATGGCCTGAATACTTCATCTTGTAGACACAGCGAGATTCATAAAACTGTCTTTTAGTCATTTTAGAGTTGAATCTTTCTCACCCTCCAAAGCACTCCTTCAGAAACTAGCAGGCATTTTACAATTGAGCAGAGAGGCTGATACTTTTAAAACTGCTTTAAGGGGCATAGTAAATGGAAATAGCTGTCTTAACTTCAGACCAGCTGGGAATGCAATCTCTATTTTATGTAAAATGAAATGATACCTGGTTAGGTTTATTTTTTAATACTCACCTTTATTATTTTTTCCTGAATTTTATGAATGCTATAGAAATATTCCACTTATAAAATCATATTCCCAATGTTAAGTTATGCAGAATGATTCTTTAAAGCTGTTAGAAACTTTCCCATTCTCAGTTCATTCTTGATTCATTTGTTCCTCCCCCCGCCCCACTTCCCTATCAGTAAATAGCTTTGCTCGTATCTATACTTGTAGCATGAAATCAAAATTTGAAGCAATTTTCTGGGTAATCGAAATTGTAAAACCTCATTCTACTCAGAAAATACTTTGGGCTAATTATCCAAAAATACTAGTTACTTCAGTTTTCACTTTTCCAGTTAAGACCATTCCCCAATTTTTCTTTCTACCTGCTTTCCATCTTACAAATCAGAAAGTACCTGTTGTATATCTCATTCCCTCAGGCCTTGCTCTCTATCTCCCAATGTGATACTTAGATGCTAGACTTTGTACTTAGCTTCCTGTGTTTGTTTAGGAAGAGAAAAGTCTCTCTGAGCTTTCATTTTTTAAAGTACACTTTATTTGAAGAAACCATGTTTTATATATATATATATATATATATATATCCTGATAGGCAGAATAAAGCATGGCTATTTTCTCTCTATTAGATTACAAAAGGAAGTTTAGAAGGCTGGTTCTGAGCCTCCCCATTCTTTATAGATAATGTATTTCTTAAGAAATACGTCTTTGCTTGGAACATGTACATGAAAAAGATACATTTCAATTCCAGTCAAAGCAAATGCCTTCCTTAAAGCCGTATGTTGGTAAGGCATGGGGTAAAAGCATTGTACACATTCCTTTGCTTTGAGTGAGAGAGCATAATGATCCAAGCTAAAAAAGAGTAAGATGAGGTTAATTTCTGCAATACACGTGGGTTACAGAGACAAAAGCACGCCATTTGGAAACACGAAAGAGTTCATTCAATGTGCCTATAATATAAGAAGAGCTTATCAGTATTTACTCAAAAAGGACTATCATTTCTAAGTATGGATCCATTATAGGTTTTTATTATCTGGAGATATAGTTGTCCTGTGTTACTTGAATTTTTACATTAACATGTCCTTATTACCCTGTCTTTGGAAAATCATTTCATTTCCAGCAGATCCTATGACAACTCCATTCTGCACCATCAGCATGGACTGAAATTCAGGCCTCATACACACCACACTATGCCTTCAACTGTTGACTTTCTTGATGTGATTTTCTACTTTTGCGATCCCACATTTTGGATAGTTTATTGACCACATGGCAGAGTTTAGCATTTTTGGGAGAATTCTTATGTATAGATTAAATCTCACCTTAAGAAGGTCATTTTTTATTTGACTGACTTAGATTTATAATTTCTTACATCTGACCTTCCAGAGCACAGTTTTTGGCGAATAGTTTTAGCCAACGCCTTGAGTATGTGATGGTCATAGACTACTAAGTGAGAGAATTCTCAGGAAAGCTAGAAGTAATCTCCACCCCTAGTCCTTTTACACTACCTTTGGCCAGGTCACATCAAACAGAGAGAAAAACCAGGCATTGCTAGATTTTACTACATTTAGATCAGAACATTTTTTGGTCACTAACTTATTTGAGAAGCTGAATAAACTAATGATTCTTTTCCTGTTGGTATAGATCACATATATCAACAACATTTGTGTATTAATCCTCTGAAACCCATCTTTCATTAATTATTAATAACCCAGGTGTTATTGTAGTAAAACAACAATATTGAAATAAGATATTGATTTGAAAAATGTAAAATGAATAATCCATATCCTATATCCAATGGCTCAAAAAACTATGCCCAGAGAGTGATTTATTATCTAAGAGTTCTGGCTACCTTTGGCTTAACAGACTGTGGTGTGGTAGGGACAGGCCGAAGGGCTCCTGACACTCTTTGTTTCAATCACTTATAGTAAAGGAAATGGATATGGTACATTTAGTGGGTATACTATCAAATATAATGTTCTAACCAAATAATTAAACTTTTGGTGAATAATGATCTGTTCTTCTTGTTTTAAGGATGGTATTGATGGCAATTTCCATTTTCATTGCTATACTGATATTTTATCTAATATTGGATATCATGGATATTTGTTCTGTAGAATATTGAGGCTCGGAAGAACAATCTGGGACACATTTAGGATTTATTACTTTAATTATTTATCAATTCAACGAGTATTTAATGAGGACTCCTATGTGCCAGGCCCAGGAGCTTGATGCTGGGGATATAGTAATGAACAAGACAGATATGATTTGGAATAAACTTTGTACGTCTTTAAATAAGTGGAGTGATTTCTCCACGGGTAATAAAAGTTGACTGTGAAGAGCAAATGTGTTTTTTATATATTTTCCTCTTTAAAAAATATCAACAGCTGATTTCTGAATTAGACAAAATGTGCACTAGAAGACACTTGGTGAGACTGGAAGAAAGCCAATATGATGGATTTTAATCACAAAAGTTGTAACGACTGATGGCAGGAATGGAGAGTCCTCGGTACAGGGAATAGTAAGAGAAGTCCACATTGAAAAGTGAGAAGGGAGACTTTTACCAAGTCTAGAGAATTACCCTACTGCTTGACTTGTGGGGGAAGCTTACAATCATAAGTTATAAAGTGAGATTTTTGAAAGACCCGAGGAAAGTCCAGTGAATCGATTATCCCCACAACCATAAAAAAGCTTCCTCCTTTGTAGACAAAGATGAGAACAGCAATAAAAGCCCGCAAGGAGCCGACACACCAGCTTCCAAAAATGTGCCTGCCTGGCTTACGGAAAAGGCTGACTGTCAGTGATAAAGCTGTCAAGGTGTAAAGGACACTTGCCAGGACTGCAAAAGGGACGCATGTGGTGCCAGGGCCTCTGGCCTGCTTTACTTAAAAAAAAAAAAAAAAAAAAAAGAAAAAAGAAATTAAGGAAAAGAAAGGTTTAAAAATTGCAAGGAGAGCAAAATGCCGTCAGCTGTTTTTCTGTATGACTAGGAAGGCTCATGTTGCAACATTGGTTGTCATTAAGAGTAGTTATTTTTTCCCTGATTTCCTCCATTCCTTAGTGTATGGGGAAGCTACTTTTAGAGGTGGGATGAAAATAAAGTAATGAATTACAAGTGAAAATAAGTGATAAAAATCAGGTTTTAAACCATACATTTATTATGTATTTCAACAGCTTCTCACACGTTAGGTTGGAATCTTGGGAAGCTTAAAAAAATCAATTATGTTAAAGTAAAATATTTTTTCTTATTTTATGAGTTAAACATTTACATCGCCTATAAATTACCATATTGAGCAGTTTGGTACAACAACGGAATCGCCAATTTTATAATGGAAGAAACTCAGAATGGGAGATACAGTGCACCATTTCTAAATTTTGATGGTTTTCCATATTGTGAGTGTTGTTTTCTCAAGACAGAATCCAAATAGCCAGGGAACAGATAGATATGTGACTTGGACTCTCATTCAGATGCACAAGAGTAAGACTTGAACATAAAAGTAAGTAACACGAGGTGGTGGTGAGATGAGGTAATCCACTGGCCAGCACAGTAGTAGAGGCATCTAGTTTTCTAGGGGTCTATGATGGAGCCCCTAGATCCTTAGTTATTGTGTTGATCCTGCTGTGTGGTTTATGACTTTGTGCTTTAAACTAGTCAGAGTGCCTTCTGTTGTCTGCAACCAAGAATAGTGCCCAGTATAAGAGGTTATACAATTGCCTTGAAATTACTTGGTAAATTAGAGAAAGAGCCAGAATTAGAACTAAGCTGTCTTATTTCCAAGTTTCAGCTCCTAGGTGGAATATAACACAACATGGAAATTACAAGTTTGTGTCCGCACTCTTACCACGTAGCTGAGATGCAGCCTGAAGTCTTTCTCCATTTGGTGCTCTAGGCCAGGAGTCAGGAGTCAGCAGACCAAGTCTGACTTGCTGCTTGTTTCTGTAAATAAAGTTTTATCGGAACACAGCCATGCCCATTTGGTTTATGTATTATTTGTGGTTGCTTTCACACTATAGCAACAGAGTGAATAGTTGACATAGAGACTGTATGGCATGTAAAGCCTGAAATATCTACTTTCTTGCCCCTTACAGATAAAGTTTGCTGACCCTTGATTGGTAGGCAGTCTCTACCAATCAGCAGGACTGGGCAGGTGAAATTAAGATTGTTTGGATCCTTGGTCTAACGTGCCCTGTTAGTCATCCATTATAGCTTTTGTTAGCAATATTAACATTCCACATGCTCCCTGACCAGAAGACTGATGGAGATGGGGACTGTATAGACATAAATAAGAAAATATTTAAGACTGATGGAGATGGGGACTGTATCGACATAAATAAGAAAATATTAATAAAAATGTTAGAGGATATTTACACTATTCATTCTCTTGCCTCTACATGACTTTCTATTAAAGTGGATAATTTAGGAAACTGTGCTTTTTCACTAAGTAGGTATTACCTCTGTAGATGATTAGACTGATAGATTTCAACTAAAAAAAAAAAAGAAAAAAGATCAAGATTGTTTCCTTTCTAAGCTGGCATTTAGTAAACATCTTCAATCAAACTGGACATTGGCCACCCTTAAAAATGACTGAGTCAAGTCCATAGGTCATAGCTTCAGATCCAGAAGATCAATACTGTCTTGATGCCAATACCTCGACTTTTGACACAGACTGGTCCAGATAAAAGAAATTTAGCTTCTCAGAACCTTAGGAGGCAGTGACTATGTTGACCATGTCTCCAGCTGATAACCCCTGTAGTTGCCCCAGCTGCAAAGAATGATTGGCAGTTTCCTGAACCTGCCGGTCTAATGCTAAGGTTTTGCACATGCTGCTTGCTCCCTCTTTGCGGCATGAGCAGTTTTCATCACTAACTAGCTTTTCCTAGTCCTTTGAGACTCAAGCCTGGTGCCATTCTTCCAGAAAGATTTTCCTGATTCCTGTCCTTTGGGCTTACCTCTGTCGTGGGCAATTCATACCACGTTGTGTCCATTTACTTCTCTGCCTCTGATAGTGACTGCTCAGGTTCTAGGTGCAAACAGCAGAGTGCCCAGCACGAAGATGGTGTTAAAATGTGTTTATTAAAAGAAATGGCATCCTTTTTGTGGTCCAGAGGCAGGGCCTTGTGAGTGGAGCTAAGCTTTAATTTGTGGCTTCTTTTTGAGCCAAAGATAGCAGTGCAATTGGGCTTTTAATTTGATTCTGAGCCAATTTGTTTATTTACTTTAAAATGAATGGAGAAAGAAAAAGGAAGAAAACCCATCAGAATGTAATGCTGTGTAAGTTGAAGTGGGGGATTTTGACTGATTTTTAATTTTGTTTTTATGCTTTTCTGTATTTTCTAAACTTTCTATGCAGGTATGCATTTTTAGTTTTATAAATAGAAAAATAACATTAATAACAGTTAAAAAATAAAATAACTGAAATAAGATAGCAAGTAGATTAGTTACTATTTATTATAAAATTAAAACTTTTTAACAAGCATGTTAGTCAGTTTAAAAATTCTAAATATCAGTAACCAAAAAACAAAAATAAACTCAGTCTAATTTTATAAAAGCTATATAATGATGTTGAAACATAAAGATGGTTAGAATGAGTATCTGGTATTATAAGCTTCAGTTCGGCCCTGGGTTAACTCGAGAGTGGGGTCCATATTCAGCTTGCTTTTTCCTCATTTATTCCAATGAACACAGATGGACAGTTTTTGGGAATTGTCTTTTAACAACAGGTACTCTGTATTCTATAGAAGGAATGCAAATGAAATGTTTTCAGGAATGGAAAGGGAAAAATTCATTGTCAACCAAACTCAAGGAAATCATTTGCTATACACTCAGGCAGGCATTGAAGATTATAGCATTCGTAGGCCCAGCCATCAGCTACAGGGCTCAGGAGTATAAACAACCCAGTGCAACAGACAGGGGGTTAGTTAGTAAAGTGTTAAAGTACATACAGGCAACATCAAAAGACTCAAATGCAAAGCCTTGCTGTTATGAGCATAAATGTAGCATGATGAAGAAGATCCTAAAAGGAAAAATGCTGGCAATTCTGGTCAAGGCCAAGAGCAAACTCTGTGAACCTGCAGAAGCAAGCTTGCGGCACCCACTGACAAGACTCGGGGGTGCTTACCCAGGGAGTCATGCTTATGAAGACAATGCTGAATTCACTCATTAAACCTCCACATCAGAACTCGCAGACATCAGCCAAATTGTTAATGGTTTATGTTTATCCCAGAGTACCTTTCAAACTGTCATAAGTTTATAATACAGTACTATAGAGACTTTGTTATGTATCTAGGCCTCAGTTCCCAAAGAATTAAAGTTTCAGGTTGAGATTTTTGAAATTTTATTTACTCTATTACATGTTAATTCATGAATGAGCACATCTGAAAGCACAGACTTAAAAATATACCCACATCGAGAATTCTTCTATATATATAAGTAAATAAAAAATATGTAAAAATTTTTTGGAAAAGATATTGTTCATTTCTCATTATTCAAATTTAAGAACTAAATTTTAAATGTGTTGGAGAATCCATGTGTTCACTAATAATATTTCCTATATTAGAAATAATTCAGCCCTGTGATCAAATCAAATAATCTATTTCGTGCCCAAGCAAAACTACATTGTAGAGTTCATGTGCTGTTTGTAATAACTATTGTCACCATGTCATTCTGAACCTTGGAGAATTTGTCACTGTGGCGTGGAAATTATGTTGATGATATGATGATGACGATGATGATGATGACGATGATGATGATGAAATTAAAGATAAGAGTTTGAGAGAGTATTTCAGATAGTCTCCTTCAAAAGCAAGTATGTAGAAATCAGTTTTTAAGAAACCCCTGCCTTTCTTTACATCTAATCTCAGAGCTCTGTGATCATCCATACTGGAGATATAAGCAAGGTGAGGTGCCATTAACCCTGTTCAGACAACAGTAATCCCAGTTCTGTTACCCAGTCTGGCCAAAATATCATAACTTTAATATTTTCTTTTGTAAAATCTTGACAAAGGATAGAATACTTTAAAAGTGCGATTAAATTGTTTCTCCTCAGGAAAATTTCACATTTTAAAACCTAAATGTTTTTTCATCTCCAGGAAACAGGTTGGATGGCCCCTTCTCATTACTGTAGCATTTTTCTCTCTAAACTGGGAGGCGGTCTTGATATAGTCGGATGGACAATTTGTCCTTTGGAGGGTATTTCTGCATCATCGCTTGCACTCCTGGAGGCCGCCAAACTATCCTACTTGTTAGAGTTCCAAGCTGTCTTTACCTACAAAGTGCTCCCTCTTCATGGTACCTGGGGAATTAACTCCCTATTGCCATTTTCCAGATGAGAAAACTAAAACTTGAACAGATTAAGTAACTTCTTCAGATTTAGATGGTGTATGTCCATGCAGTGGAATGGAGGATGGATGGAGCAGCCAATGTGTTCAGAATAGACCACAAACCTGATTTCTTCCAGACATTGCTGTTTTCATCCCTCACAGCCTCTTGAAGTCTCTATTCCCTCCCCTCTCTTTCTCAGTAAGTCTTTTTCCATGAATTGCTTGCTAAGTGACTCCTTAACATTTTACTTTACTTGTGTGGACGGAGCCTTAGGGAGCTGGGGAGGGTGGAATTTTGCTGGACTTTTGTGTTGTTTATCACTCACAGTCACAGCATCTTGGGAAGAAGTTGGACACTCTTACTTCTCAGCACAGGACTTAATCCTGGAAATCCAGCAAGGGAGTCCTTCTATACCCATGCTGTTTCTTATTTGCTCAGGGCTTTTTGAGGATGAGGTTGATAAGGTACTATTGGGGTAACTATCCCCAAATGGGGGATCATTGTGCACCTTTCTTTGTAGATACCATTCATTCATTCATTCATTCATTCCCTCATTCAATAATTCTTATGTGCCAGATACTGCCACAACGATATAATGGCCAACGAGAATAAGAGCTACTGTGTTCATGGAGCTCGTTCTAGAGGGGGAGACAAACAATGACCAAGGAGACATGTAAATGGGGGAGTTGACAGAGAATATTCCAACAGGATGGTTCTGTAAATAGAATTGTCCAGAAGAACGCTTTAAGGAGTTGTCTTCTGCACTGACAATTGACAGAAGAGAAAGGTTCAGCCAATCCAGAACCTAGGGAAAAACCATACCAGGCAGCAGGAACTGGAAAATGCTCAGAGGTGGGGATGAGTTTGACTTATCTAAGGGGCTGAAAAGGCACCAGCGTAGCTGGAGCCTAGTGAGTGAGGGGGTGTGGTAAGCACTGTGGGTAGGGTAAGACCTGGCAGCTTTGTCAGCAGCAGTAATTCTCAACTGGAACAAAACAGCACAGTCAAACTGGCTGTTTCTAGTGGGTGTCCATTTGACTGATCTATGCCTTGTGTTAGATACTTAGACTCCCGCCCCCATCATAGGCCACAGCAAGGACGATTGTACCATAAAAGCATGTGTTTCATTGTTTCCTGTTAATCTTCCCAGGCTATCAACATCAGGTGAGCTGTCAAGAACTGAGGAGCTCAGTCCCCAGAGAGGTAACCATTTCAGTCCCTGAGGATATAAGCTGGAGCAGAGCACAGGTTGCTCCTGTTCCTGTTCTGACCTTCTTGTTTATCCAAATCATTCTGAGACACTTGCATTTCCTTTGGCAGCCCACACAGCACTTAACCTTCACCATGCAAATTAGTATTAATCTATCAAGGATTCTAGGCCTGTTTCTGTCCCCATTAACCTCTGGCTACCCCTACACTTCTCCAATAAAGAGAACTCCATTTCCTAATCAACGGTCACTTCCAGATGGAAATCATAATTATGGTTATGCAGCATTTGGTCAGCATACACAGCTTTTAGGAGTGTGATTGATAGAAATGAGGCAATGAGACTGAGTGAGTGTCATGCACACTTGTTTTGCTCATCTTATTTTGCAGGTTATGTAGGGTGGCCATATACTTTGTTGTCCAAATAGGGGTACTTTTGAGAATAACGAGACTCTATTAATAATTATACCATGAAAACAGACATAGGCTGGGGTGGGTGGTCACCTCAGGTTTTCAGTATTTGGATACCACACACTGTTATTATATTTTCTAGGTTTTTCTACATAACAGTGAGTGACAGTCACTCTTTGTTGCTAGTGACTACTGTATTGGACAGTACAGTACAGATGTAGACTATTGCTCTTCAAAATGTGGTCTATGGACATCTGTTACTCTGTGAGCTGTTTGGTACAGGTCCAGAATGAGATAAGTTCAGAAATTGAAAGGAAGCGTTTAAAAACTTTGATAGCAATTTGACATTGCCATGGCATTCAAACATGTGCTCGTTTGAAATATAATTTGTTCTTAATGTATTTTACGGAATATTAGTCCGCATTTGGTGGGGGGTGGGAGTGGGGGAACAACCTGAGTATTCCTCACAGATAGCTTGAGAAGCCCTGCTCTAGACCTTCAACCCTCCCTGCCCCACACTTCTCAACCTCAGGCTAGCCAGGCAATCTGCAGAAGTGGGTCCCTCAAAAGTCACTAGCATGGCTCATCAGGGAACTATGGTTTCATTCTGGTTCTCATATCTGTTCCACTATTTAACCGTTGACCACTTTTTTCTTGAAACTTTCTCTCTCTAAGCTAATTGGTTCTCTTCACTGATTTCTTCATCATCCTGCCATTTCTAGATCCAGGTTCACTAGGAAATAGCATGGTTGGAAGTGAGCTAATTTAGGAAGGGTTATTTGTACATTGAGCATAGTATGCTGAGAGTGAGAAGCTGGAAGATGGGTCGCCAGGGAGAGGAAGAGTACATGCGTTAGTCAGGATTCTCCAGTCAAATAGAACCAATAGGATATATATCTGTGTCTGCCTGTCTGTCTATATATCTGTCTATCTACCTGGACAGAGATAGACAGATTATAAGGAATTGAATATGGAATTCAGATGAGAGGTGATAGAGTTTGTATATAGGCAGTAGTCAGGTGGTGGAAAGGAGAGGACAAGACCAAGTTGAGAGACCATTAGGAGAAAGACAATGGCAGGATGTGGGATGTGAGGGAGAGGGAGCAGGTGAGGCTGATTCTCAGGCTTAAGTAGCAGGATTCCAGGGAGGGCCAAGTTTACCTAGATGTCTTCCCAGCACCTGAAAATTAAAGTCAAAGTATCCAAAAGGGACCCCTTTTCTTCTCCTCTTCCAGTCCCTTCCTCTTACCCCCAGTTCCTTCTGCTGACTGCCATTCTGTGAGCGACATCACTATTCTTTCAATCATGTAGACTTAAAACCTGGAGTCATTTTTGCTTCCCTTTTCCTCTTATGTCCCATTTCTTGTGGAGTCCTGTAGGATCCATTTCTACAGACTCTCTCTCTTTCCACCTCTCATTTCCATTCATATTCCTTAGCTACCAGCTAGACCAGACTCATTAGCTCTCGCCCGACTCTTGCAGTATTCTCCTAATGTATCTTCTTAATACTAGCCTCTTCGTGCTTAAAACCATCTTGCACGTCACTGCCAACCTATCTTAAGAAACAGCTTCAAGCCTGTCTTCCTTCCTTCAAATCCCCAGTATTCACTCATTACCTATTAATGACATCTAGTCTCCTCCCCTGGGAGTTCAAGGCCCTCCATTACCTGGCTCTAGCAGATGCTTTAAGGCTCATCTTCACCCTACGTTATTGAGATCTATGCATGTCAGGCCCTGTGATAGATCCTGAAGGTACAGTCCTAACAGCATGAGAGGTCAGGGAGGGAAAAGTCAGGTTCATTGGGAGCACATGGTAGGGGGCTTTAACCTGACTTAGGGTTGTCATTAAGCAGTGCTTTAAAGAATTTTTAAGAATTAGCCAGCAAGAGGAAACCTGACATGCTTAGGCCTAAACATTAGAAAGAACGTGATTCTTTCAAGGGTCTAGAAGAAAAGCGTGTAGTTGAATCCACAGAGGGAAAGGACCAGCTCAAAATGATCCCAGAGAGAGGCACAAGGCAACTATTTCAAGAATGTGGGACTTAATTCTCAGGGCAGTGGGAAACCATGAAAGGATTTAAATCAGGGATGTGAAATGATCAGATTTACCTTTTTAAGAGTTCACTCTAAGTGCTGTAGATTTTAACTATTGGTCACCTCTTTCGCCCCCGCCCCCCTAACCTTTCTCTAACATTTTTAACTGTATATTAATTATCTTCGTGTAAATTGGAAATTCTAAAACTTATTTGTCAAAGAAGCTAATTTCATGGAACATCTCTCTTGCATGCCCTGTGTTCTTCAGAACACAATTTGAGAAATGAAGACTTAAATAATTTCCTCTGCCTAGGATGCCTCCTTGCCCTGTTGCAATCCAGCGCATCTTGCCAACCCAGATCTAACCCTTCTTTGCAGTCCTGGCACACATGTCTGGAGTCTCTCCAAGATCCCACTGTCAGCTCTAAATTCAGCTTTCTTCATCCCTTAAGCCAAGGCTCCTTTTAAATCTTAAGATCCTGACTACAATTCTAGGATATTAGAGACCTCTGTCTTTTCTGAACTCCTATAGTGCATTGTTGATATATCTCTCGGGCACTCCTCAATCGACCTTGTATTAGAATGCGTCGTGTCTTAATTCCCTCTTGAAGGCAAGGGTTGGGGGTTATCAGTTTCTCCATCTCTCTCACACCCCTACTCTCTTGTACAGAGCAGGAACTAGATTGCAGAGCAGGAACTAGCAGGAATTAATTAATTCTCACTCCTTGAGAAGCCACCTTCCTACTATTCTAGGCCACATACAAACACTGCTCCTTTGTGTCTCCCAACTTTGTCTGGTGTCTGTCAGCACCTATGCCTGCAGGCATGCCAGAGGGGAGAGCTCTCCTTGTGCCCAGTCCATTCGGATCCTTAAAGCCTGGCTAACTCCTCTCATCCACCTTACACATTTAGCCCCAAAATGAGGCTCCAGAATGCTTTCCAGAGATCCCCAGGGACATCTGGGATGCACTGACCAAGACAGGCACGTGAAGAGCAGACTCATCTCTCCAGTTATTGCTTTCTCAGTTTTCTAGTAGGTCAGCCAGGGAAGAGAAGGTCTGTTTCCTGTCTTGTATTTGGGTGTTTCTCAGCCTGTGCCTAAGAACAGGCTTTCTTTGGTCCAAAGGTACCACAGCTGCGTTTCCCCTTTTGTGATAGCATATGTATGGTGAAGGCAAGTGGGGAGTAATAGCTTTTGTCAGAGTCCGTCCTCCCCCACGTCAGTGTCGGCTCCCTTTGCCGGGGCTTGTTCCTCTCACTCCTTGTGGGAAGGGCTGTCAAAGGATGTCAAGATAAATTCTCTGCTCCTACTTGCGCCTTTTCTTTTTTTCTCTCTCCCTCCTCTTTTGATTCTGTCTTGATGTCATCTCTTCAAAGTATACTACCTGTAAAATATTGATTCACAGCAGGCTGCATCTGCCAGGATCAGATTTCTCTTTTGCTGGCAGCAGTAATAAACTACCACAGACACCGCAGACCTGGTGCCAGCTTCATTGCCACTTCACACACATCCGTCTGTCTTTTGCCTGACTCTACATAATGAAACAGCGTCCAGAGACATTTCAGAAGTAGAGAAACCAAGTAACAACCAGTGGGGATATAAAAGAGCCACAGGAGTCTGCAAACAGAAGATGTAACATGTATCACCTCAAGCTGCAGAAGAATCGGAAGCTCCCTAGTTTCCTGAAAGCAACTGGAAAAAATAGCAAAGGCAAAACAAAGCCCCCCAGTTAACTGCCCACAGGAGCATAATTGCAATGGCCCTTTGCCTCCTCTGTCCTTCCTACTTTCTCCTAGTCATCGTGGCCTAGCTTATGGAACTACAACTGATAACTTATGAACCCTGCTGGGAATATCAAATCTAGAGAGAGATCTTATGAAACAGGTAGGGGGGAAGGTAGGGGGGTTTGAATTTTTGCATAGGAGAAAAAGAATTAGTGGCCAGACAGCAAGGCCACTGGACTTGGACTCTGCAGACAGAACCTAGTTTGGGTACCTGGCTCTGCCACTTACCATCTGTGTGATTTGGGGCAAGTTACCAAACTTATGTCCCTATTTCCTTGTTGCTGTAATGAAATTGTTGTTATGATCAAGTGGATTAATAATTGTAAGGTATTTAGAATAGTGGCTGGCACATTGCACTATTGAAATGTTTGTTAAATACGTCCCTGATGGGAAGTCGAAAGTCCCAGTTAATGAGAGAAATGTGGGCTTTCCTCTTCCCTTTTGGGGCTATAGCTCATCCTCCTGAAAGGCTCCTGAGCAGATATGCCCTGGAAACCAGCAAACCCTCTTGCTTTGTCTGCAAATGTGCACTTGTTCTGAGGTGTCCCGCTCTCTGAGAAGGTAACTCTATTCAAAAAGCACAGCAGCTGTGGGGAGAGTTTTCTGAACTTCAGTAGCATGTGTCTGTGTCATTCATATCCTGGATGGGAGAGCAAAGTATTAAAAGGAGAAGTGGCCATCTGAAGTCAGTAAATCCATCATCAGAGATGTCAGCTGTGAGTCTGCATTCCTGTTTTACTGTGACTTTGAGCAAGCTGGTGAAGGTGGCCACAGCATCCAGCTCTGGCCTGTGAAGAATGATAACTTTTTACTTTTATTAAGTTGCTGAGGGGACCCTACCACTCAGTACCCTCCAGGGAGCCTTCCCTTTTGCAGAACAGGGAAATTTACCCCTTGTGACCAACTGTTAAGCTTCCTTTGAAGCCTCTTTTAATTCAGATTTGATTCAGCTCACTATGGCTTCAGAGTCAGTGGGGAAAACATTTATGATATGACAAACTAGCAACCTGTATTTTTACGAAGTGTTAAAGAAATCATGGATCTTTTTTACTCATGTTCTTTTGCTTTTTGTTGGGAGAGATGTCCTTTGAGACCCCCTCAGTTCCTCACTTTATATTCTTTCTCTTCAAACCTCAAAGCCTCTCTACACAGTAGAAGGCTTCTCTTTGAAGAGGCAGGCTGGAGAGAGTTTTATCTGAAGCCTGCCATAGTCAGTGGTCCGTGGTCAAAAGGGAGACTTCCAAGTCAATGGAGCATCCACCCCACCACTGAGGGGTTTAGTTCCTTTAGAACAAGAGGGCTTACTTATTCCCCAAAGGCCTCGAAGGGCACTGCAATCTCATGGCTTTATGTTGGCCCAGTTTGCCCACCCTTTCATCCTCACCATGGCATGCTCCATAGAACTGTCTTGTTCTTCTTTATGCCAGGATCCTAAATTATTGTTTCTGTCTCTTTTCAAATATAGAGCAGGAGATTAGCACTGTGCAAAGCATCTTGGGACATCTGAAGGTGGAGCTGTGAGAGACAGAATGTCTGAGCATAAAGAGTAATAAGTGAGGTGCTGGCAGGAAGACATTGGGCTAAATCTTGAACCTCAGACAGATTTTGTCAAAAACATGACATGGAGAGTGAAGAACTTTTATATAAAAGGGAGATGAAGGAAAGACTATTTGGAAACCACGTATAGGGGTCTGGTGGCGTGGTTACTTGGCTGGGCTTGTAGATCAGTTCTGCAGTCATGTGGCTTTGGTGAAAATGGTTTCATTACTGTCTCCAGCTCCTCATCTTTAAAATGGGTTGTTATGTGGACTGAAAATGATAATCTATGTAAAGTGGTCAGTAAGGCTCCGATTAATGTTAACATGTTAGTATAAAGAAGTATTGAGAGAAGGGAGTTACTCAGGATATAACCCCTCGGAAACACAATGAAAAAACCATGGAAAAGGGATCTTTTAAAGGCTAGTTAATGAAAAACTTAAAAGTCTTTGTGGGCTTTTATCCACCAGCAAAATTGTTCATACTCTTCCTCCTATTTACCTGCTTACCTCCCCAGTAAGGAGTAGGTACTCAGTAAATATTTGTTTATTAAATGAACAATTTTCAACCTTGTATTTATGTCTGTGAGCTCAGTGATCATCAATCAGTAGCCTAAAAAATTTCACCATTCGCTCCACTGATCTGATTATAATTTCGTTGTTCCTTTCAACTAAAAAGAAATCTTTCTGTTGTCTCTTTTGTTCTTTTTCTGGTCTAAGGTTTAAGAGTCTACATTAATTTGCATGACTGGGCTAACTTAAATCATGTTAAGTATTTCTTATACATTCATTTAATGTTTATTTAATATTTATTGAAGATCTTCCATATTTCACTAGGTGCTGTGGTTTAGTTTCTCTCTTCAAGATCCAAAAGAGAACAAAGTAGACTAGAACAGTGTACCTTGATAAGCATTAAGACAGATATAAGTAGCAACTGCTATGGAAATACAAAGAAGAGAGCTTCACCCATGTCGTACGTGTGTGTGCATGTGGGGATAAAGGAGCTCAGGAAGTTTTCTCGAGATGGTGGCATCTAATATTTGGAGAGGGATGTGTTACACTTCAGTGAATAGGTGAATTCTGTGGTGAGAAAAAAATGTATTTAGACCAAATAAACAGTTAGTGAATATACTCTGGTACAAGGGGATCAAAACGTTGACTTCCAACATTCAGCCTTGCAAAATATAAAACAAAGAACATATATAGGCTGAACTTCCTTATTGTGAGTCTCTTTAATTTTCCTACTTTTTCCTCCCTCCCTCTCTCTCCTCTATCTCTTCCTTCCCCCTCCCCCCCCCCGGTTTATTTAAGATATACTTGACATCTTTAACTTTTAAAAGCAATTTGGTTCTGTGAGTATCCTACTAGAAGGTCATTGAGAATTTGGAGAACAGCTTGATGGAGGAAAAAATGAGTTTTTCATCACTAACTAAAGTACAATTTTTTTGCTTTAAGCTTCTGGCAGCAGAAATTAACCAAAGAAGGCAAAGATGTTGTGTACAGCATTTCTCTCATAGTCTCTGTTCCTGAAGAGAGAGAATGAGTGAGCTTTATTTTATATTGACTAATATCTGTTAAGAAAGAACAATGCCAAGAGTTAGATAGAAATATCAGTGGACCACTTTTATTAATAACATTGAGATGGGACACACAATTCCTTCCATATTACTTAGGAAATTGCTTGGATAACAAAAGTCTTTCTACTTCATAAGTAAACAAAGACAAGGGTATATGAGTCACAGGGAGGCTAGTTCAGGTAATGGCCTGGCATCTGCAATGGTAAAAAGAAATGATGAAGGGTTGGAGAATCAATAATGTTAGCTAGCATGTTTGCTCATCTGTAAAATGAGGAGTTTGGGCTGGATGAAGTCCAAGGTTCTTGCCAACTTTGACACATCATGGACCCATGGATCCAATAATGAACAGACAGGTAACAGGGGGAACTGACAGGCTTATTTATTAAAACTTATGTTTTTCTTCTCAAGGATAGAAGGTTCTGAAAACAGTGTTTAAATCCAGGGAACTTTTAAAGGTAAAAATGAAAATATAACAAAATGCAGGCAAAAATAACAACACTAAAAAAGTGTCACACTATGAAACTGATGCTTCAGTGCATATGCTGTTTTCTCTGGGAATGAGATATTTGGAAAGTTCGTCAAATCTTTGGGGCATTAAATAACATTTAGTATACCATTTTTTTTTTATTGTACTAAAGAGTATCCTCAAAGCCTCAAAGAGTGGGGAATTATAGGAAACTTCAGTAACTTATAGTCAGTCACATGTAGCTTTGATATTGAGAGAATCTGCTTCAAAATGAAAAATGAGATTAGCGCATCTCATGGGTTCCTGAAAATTTCTATGTTCAGTTGAAAATTTTGGAAGAGAGAGATGTCCACTAAAATGTGTGCTCTCCAGTCACAAGAGTTGTCACTGGAAGGGGGTTGCCCAATCTTGTATATCTTTGTCAAGCCCCTTGCCTCTTGGTAGGATTATATGGCTCTTCTTGTTAGTGGACTATTAGTGGAAGTACTGAATTTCTTGGCCCAGGATGTTAAGAATAGAGGGTGCCTTCATCACGGTCTCTGTTTGCCCTTATGGTTGGATGTAGAAGACTTCACAGTTCTAGGGGATGGCAGAACTCTAGGATGGAGGAAGCCCAGATTCCTGATGCACCACATAAAGAAATCTGCCCATCTACCAGAAACCCTGCATCGTGCTGTTAAGTGAATAAGAAGTAAACATCTATGAAACTTTCATGGTTTATTTTCATAGCAATTCTCTGATTGATATAGACACTAGATCCCTTTGTCTTATAAAGGATGGTAAATTAATTCATTGGAGAGAAACACACATACTCTCATTTACGGGTGATGGAGCCTATTGAGAATCCTGATATGTCCTGTGGTCTAAATCTGTGAGGAAAGAGAAATCAATAATTCTTTCTTGTGTCATTAAGCTTTTGTAAACAACTAGGATGTGCCAGCTTTCTTCTTGTCTAAGTCAAGGTGGGACATTTTACTTCAGTTATTCAGAAGCATCAAAAAATTGCTTCTTGATAATTGCCAACTTGATTTCAGAGAGAAACACGAATTGCTGACTTTTTTTCAGCTATGCATGATGAAAGAGGTCATGTGATTGGTATAAAGTAGGCAAAAAAAAAATGTGGTTAAGATTATAGCAGAAAATGCCATTTATTTTTATGTTTACTCCATGAGCTTAGAAAGTGAATCATAGAATCTTCAACAGTCAATAGCCACATTATATTTTCTGTGATTGCTGGCATTAAAAACCACAATGGACCAAATAACATGTGCCATAAATCTATCTGTTGGTCAAAGAAATTTCCTGTTAAGACCCAGTCTTCTCTACATTAATTGGTGCTCACAGTTCTTTGTAGCTGCTTGTGGTCAGTATACTCTTTAAGTACTGAGCTAAAAGTAAACCCAAGAGTTAAATAAACAGTCACATATTTTTTTACATTAGTTTCAGGTATACAGTACAGTGCTTAAACATTTATATAATTTATGAAGCGATTCCCCTGATTAGTCTAGTACCCCCCGGCACTATACATAGTTATTGCAATATTATTGACTACATCCTCTATGCTGTACTCCACATTCCTGTGACTGTTTTCTAACTACTAATTTGTATTTCTTCATCCCTTCACCTTTTTCACCCAGCCTCCCAACCACTCTTCTCTCTGCCAATCACCAGTTTGCTCTTTATGTGTGAGTCTGTTTTCATTTAATTTGTTCATTTCTTTTGTTCCTTAGATTCCACATATGAGTGAAATCATATGGTATTTCTCTTTATCTGACTTATTTCACTCTGCATGATACCCTCTAGGTTCATCCATGTTGTTGCAAATGGTAAGATTTCATTTTTATGGCTGAGTAATATTCCATTGTGTATATGCACCATAATTTCTTTTTTCAATTGTCTATTGATGGGCACTTAGGTTGCTTCCATATCTTGGCTATTGTGAATAGTACTGCAGTAAACATAGGGGTATACAAATATTTATGAATTAGTGTTTTGGTTTTTTTTGGATAAATACCCAGAAGTGTGATTCCTGGGTCAAAAAGTAGTTCTACTTTTAATTTTTTTGAGGAAACTCCAGACTGTTTTCCACAGTGGCTGTACCAATTTGCAATCCCATCAAAAGTGCATGAGGGTTCCCTTTTCTCCATATTCTTGCCAACACTTGTTTGTTGATTTATTGATGATAGCCATTCTGACAGGTGTGAGGTGATATCTCATTGTGGTTTTAATTTGCATTTTTCTGATAGTCGATGACCTTGAGCATCTTTTCATATGTCTATTAGTCATCTATATTTCCTCTTTGGAGAAATACCTATTCAGGTCTTCTGCCCATTTTTTAATTGGATCGTTCTTTTTTTTGTTTTTTGTTTTGTTTTGTTTTTTGGTTGTTGTTGTTGAGCTGTGTGAGTTCTTTATAGATTTTGGATATTAACCCCTTATCAGATGTATCATAGGCAAATATCTTCTCCCATTCAGGAGTCTCATGTAGTCTTAAAGGCAGAAGTCTATATGCTTGTGATGTTATAGAAATAGCACCATTGTAAAAACTAACCATAAGCAAAACCTGGGCAAGGGAAAATTGACTACTATAAAAAAAAAAGTCATGTGGTGAAATAGTTTAATTAGTATGATGACAAGTGAAGGAAAAAGGGCAATTACAGTCAAGATTGTTATAGAAATGTGAGTATATTAAATATACTAGCTTATTTGGGCAAAACTAATAAGACCATCTTTCCTAGGGCAAAGATGAATGTTCCCAGATACCTTGTGTTTTGAATACCTCAAAGAGTCCTGCTCTCTTTCTGGGATGACTTTTTTGTGTGTAGTTCACAAAAAGGCTTTATAAGTCAATGCCTATTTCACTCAACTCCCTGTTTGTGTGAAGATCAAATATTAAATCATTGTTCTTTGAAAGTTTCCAAAGCAACTTAGTACACATTTTACTAAACTACTAAAACTTTATTTTTATTTTCTTTTTTAATAATTGAAGGTTATTTAGAAGGAGCAAGTTCCTCTGGGTGAGGGAGCTAGGTGCCTCTGATGTAGCATTTAAGGAGGCTATATTCTCACCCTGCATGTTCATGACCCCAAGGGTGAGTTTCTCCTTACATTTTGCGTCCTAGGCACTTCGCTTGCCTTATCCTAGTCTCATCACTGATTAACTAGTGTGAAAGTGTACATCTGAGGTGTGCAGAGCAGCCTGAGAATGCTTAACCATAGTGTCTGAGATTGGGTATCTGGTAGTAACTCCTTAATGAGAAATGTAGGGAAATCAGCTCCAATATCAAGGTGAGTTCCTGCTGAGCGAATGACACCAGGAAAGAAAAGCTCCTCTTTTGGTCTTTGCTTGAATAATAATAATAAAAAGACCTGTAATTGGATTTCCTTAAAGACTTGGAGAACTCACATCTTTATAACTTTTCAGATTGAAAGGTAGTCCTTTTGAATTCTATTAACTTTGCAGCCTACATTTTTTAGAAAGTAAGATTATGTAGCTTCTGAAAGAAATCTGGAACAATGAAGTGAGCAATATTTGCATTCACGAGTTATTCTGTGTTGGCAGATTGTCATCTTTTGTAGAAATATCATAATTTTTCAAAAGGACCACTTTGAAGATAAAGAATAATCTTTAATCATTTTTTAAATAAAAAAGTCATTTTGAATGCTCACTTTGACAATCAGAAATACCATTGCCCTTTAGCATGGCGCAGCCCACTTCAGGTAACCACACTGCAGTCAAGGGCACCATCCCCCTCTCATCGTTAACTCTGCCAGAATAATAGCCCACATTCACCCCCTTTAAGATTCTAAAGGTTCCTGTTAGCAGAGGAATGAGAACCCTGTTAACTAGAAAATTTTAGTAGCTCGGCATCTAAAGAAAGGGCAGCTAATAGCTACAGTAGAATAAAGTTGCAGGCCAATTTCATGGATAGATCAGAAAACTGTAGTTTTATATTCCTATCTTAGTTTAAAATCCTAAGCCTTAATGACCTGTAATGTGTGAAAAAGAGTTGCCTGCACTGAGGTCACTGACGAGAAAACAAGATCTCTGAAAAAAAAAATGCCTCTCCTTATTACTTACAGAAGTTTCAAGAGATCAAGATTGGTAGATTGAATCTTTTCTTTTTGAAAACTGTATATTTTCACATCACATGAAAGATGGTGGCAGTTTTCATACATATGTAACTAGATGTAGTGACATCACAGTCGGGACTCAGAAGGTAATCATCAGTGTAACTACTATGTTGAATGCATGGCTTCCTAAATATGCTAAAACACTACTTGGGGTTTGCTTCTACAGCTTATTTAAAATTTAGGCAGTGAGGAGACTCTCTGACCTTGGGTGGCAGATCTCATGACTTTTATGCTTACTCTTAGGTAAAATATTGGTATATGATCCCTTTAAGCTAAAAACAATGTCTGAATTTAAAAATGAGGTTTTTCTGGCCCAAATGTTACACTGTTGCTAAAATAATTTCTTTTAATGGTAAGACTTCTGCCTTGAATATCCACCCCCACGCTAAGACCTGAGGTTGACTTATTTCATTTTCTGTTTGCCAGCTGCTTTTCATTTCCATCAAGGTCAGAACTGGGGGAGGGAGGAGTGAGGGCATGGGCTTCTTCTGCTGTAGTACTTTCCTGGTTCTTCAGAGAGTCTCATCACTGGGGCCTCTGACCTGCAGTTCCCTTAATGTTGGTGGGGTCCCATGACACCTCTTCCTGGGCTCCTGGGGAGTGGTGGATCATCTCTAGACTCCTTCTGTTAGAGTCTAGGACCCAAGATAATCTCCCTCCCTTGCGGCCTCCTTCTGGTGCAGGGGAAACACTGACATCGTAGGTGCAGACCAGACTGACCCAGAGAGCTGCTTGCCCTGCCACTGTGGTTCTCAGGTGTGATGAAGCCGCTCTTAGTGGCTCCATCGCAGGGAGTATCCTCACAGGCCTGAGGTGGACTCGCACTCCCACTGAGGATCCTCACACTAATTGTAGGTAACAGATAATAGCTCCCTCCACATAGATCTCATCACAAAGTCCCCTCCCACTTCTTTCCAATCTGGCCCTTTTACGTCTCTGTATATGGTAACTCTTTCATGCTCACATTAGCGCCTGTTGCATTAGTGCCACAGTCAAATTTGAGGCCTGGGAGCATTCCTGAAATAGTCAGCTTCCAGGTTCTTCTCTCAAACACAACACATTCCCTGAGTCCTACCTTCCAATGTACTGCTCCAAAACGAAGAAGAAAAAATGACGGAAAGTACAAAGGAGAACATTCTTTAGCTGTTGGCTACTAATGTAGCCCCTCCAGTTTTCCGAGACCCCTTTGTGCCACATACCTGAATTCCTTCTAGAAATTCTAGGTTCTCAAACATCTCAGACCAACAGAAGCGGGAGATACCTACAGCTCCTGCCCACAGGGTGGCCAGGTTAGAATCAAGTTTACTTTTCTAAACATGTGCATGCTAGCTTTGGATGACTCAGCAATTGTATCCCTTCCTGTGGAGGTTAAATTGTATGTAAAGGATGTTAGGCCGATAAGTTATGAAATTATTTTTTATAAGTTATAGATTTAATATAGTATATAACAGGAAAAACTATTTATTGCACTTTAAAAGAAAAAGACCTTTAGAAAGCACCTCCATCTTCTGAGAGACTGGGTATCCTTACCTTAAACCAGCCAGGGATGGGTGGGAAATGTCCTTGTGCCAGCTAGACCCAAGTAAATAGGGAGCATGTATCTCTGCATCTGAGTGGCCAAGTGGGCAGGTGTTTGGGTAAAAGTACATCAATGAGGATGGACAAACACCACCAAGCTAGCTGAGTGTGAGCTGTACTGTAGCTGGAACAGAGCAGTCTTTGGCAAAAGATTTTTACCAAATTGATCATATTAAGCAGACAAAAATCATCATTAGACATTTTATTAAATTATATTTAATAGAAAATATCTTGATTATTCTGTTTCATTTGTGTGGCATAGTGTTTTTCTTCTTCGTTTCGGAGCAGTACATTGGAAGGTAGGACTCAGGGAATGTGTTGTGTTTGAGAGAAGAACCTGGAAGCTGACTATTTCAGGAATGCTCCCGGCCGGGGGTTTTTAGAAGGCTGTTGGTGTTTTTTACTGAGTTGCTCCCCTCAGCTCACCAGGGTGAGAGGTTGACAGGTACTGCAAAAACACAGGGAGAGAAAGGAGCCTACCATAGAATAAAATTATAAGAAAATCGAAATTCACCACATTAGTATTCAAACCACATATTTTGTGCTCATGAAAGCTTAATGCAGGCAAAAATCTTACTTAAGCAAAATATTTGCCTTGAAAGCAAAGTATGAACAACCCAAATGAAGTAATTCCCTATACTTTTTTTTTTCTTTATTGTAGACAATTGAACACATTTTACTGAATATCTTCTCTACGCTTGCAGCGGAGACAGACATAAATTTAAATAGGATGCAGGTCCTGCCTTCCGGGAGCTTACACTAAAGAGGATATTAACTGCTATTTGATAGTTAAGCATCTATTGCTTTAAACCAAAATTGGTTTTCAGAACAACAATGAAACTACCAGTTTTCTACTATGTGATGAACATGACAAAAGACGATATTTCTAATGTTAATAATTTCTCCTACCCAAAGAACTCAGGGGATGTTAATAGCACAATGGCATCTAAAACCAAAAACCATATAGTTTATTCTTTTATTCATGAGAGAAGACTGAAAATTTACCTGAGAATATGCATGTTCCCTCTTGCCAGGCATTCTTTTATTATTATGATCTTCTAATTTCAACAGGATACTTCTTGTCTCTGTGATTTAAGCCAAAAGTTATTTCTTAAATCTCATCCTCAAGGCTTATCTTTCATTTACTTCGTGAACCTGGCTTATCGTGCAACCCTATTATTCACTCTGTAACTTAGCATATCATTTTACTCTTGAGCTTATCAATCTTATATGTTTGCTATAGAGCAAATTTATCTTTTTCTTCAGTATAAAGTCTTTTTAGAATGAACTGGTACCTTGTGTTCCAGTTAAATGAGACTCTTCCTCTTGCCTCGTGCTTTCTTATCACCATTTTTTTTTCCTTCTCTTCCCTCGTCTCTCTCCATCTCATTTACTTAAATCCTTCCCACCTTTTATGTAGAACCCAAATGCTCCATTTCCTGGTTACCTCCATTAAGTTTCCTCTGATATCCCAACCCAAAGCCAACTTTTTGTTGTGAATAAGCATTGTGTTAATCATCAGTGCTGTCACTGATCTGGTTCTCTCTCTCATTTGGGGCATGTTGTAAGACTGTTCCTTCCTGGCCCTGCGCTTAGGCATGGTAATGGCACATTTTGAGCCAGCACAATCTGAATGGAAGTGCTATGTGTCACCTTCATGTGGAAGCTTTAAGAATTACTATGGGCTTTGCCATCTTCTCCTTTCTCTCTTCATGGTGACTAGTGCTATTCCAGATTGTGATTGTTCTATCAGCCTGGATGATATAGCCTGGATAATGAATGATGATGATGTGGAACTGAGCCTTCAGTCAGTCCGGAATAGGCATGTAATATGAGCAAGAAATAAACGTTTGTTGTTTAAGACATTGAGATTGTGTGGTTATTTGTTATTGCAGGAAAATCTAGTTTATTCTGACTGATAATGCTGATGAATTTTTATCTAATTCATTTCAAAAAACGTGTATTCTTTTCAGTCCAGTTGAGTCTTTAAATGAATGCAGCCTCAGCCTATAGCTGATGACACTACAAGAGAGACTCCAAGGAAGAACCAACAAGAAAAGCAGTTTTTGGTTATCTATTTTCTTAGTGGCTATGGACATTCTTTTCCAAGGAATCATTTGTATGTAAGGAGGGTGTGCAGGTTAAAAATGAATAATAAGATAGTCCTTCCTTGGCTGACCCTGTAAAGGCTGGTGTACCCAAGGTTCTGCCCTTGGCCCTCTCCTTTTCTCTGCACATTCTCTCCCCAAAAACCTCATATTCCACCATGATTTCAACCACAAACTTTATATCCATGACTCCCATATCTGTATTTCTAGCCCTAGGAAGATGTGCCTAACTGAATCCTTCCTCATTTTCTGACCTGCGATATCATGAGCAAAATATAATGTTTATTTTAAGCTACTAAGTTTTGAGTAATTTGCTGTGCAGCAATAGTAACCATGTCGCTGAATTACCTTCATTACTCTTCTTGCTCCTTCCCTCACTAATACTGGGAGCGGCAGGCTCCCTTGTCCTTATCCTACAGCCTCTTACTCAGGACACCATTCTAACCTTAACCAGAGTCCCCAAACTTGCTGAGATCCTGATCCAGAATAGTCTGAATGGCATCTCTAATGTAGATGAACGCAACCAGTCCTTTGTGTTCTCAAGCTGTTCATAGTGGTGATATGTAACTTTGCTTTCTCTTTCAGGGTAATAGTATGAAAGGAGGAAAGGTGTTGGCATAGGGAAGATTCTATATATTCTTCATCTGATTTTCCCTTGATTCTGATGGTTAAAAAAGATTTTAAAAATATTTTTTGGTTTTCAATTATAGTTGGCATACAATATTATATTAGTTTCAGGTGTACAACACAGTGATTACACATTTATATAATTTATGAAGTGATTCCCCCTGACTAGTTTAGTACCCATCTGACACCATATATAGTTATAGTGTTATCGACTATATTCCTTAAGCTATACTTTACATCCCCATTACTATTTTGTAACTACCAATTTGTGCTTCTTTATCCCTTCCTCTTGTTTAGCCATCCTCCTCAACACCCTCCCATCTGGCAATCTCTGATGGCTAAAAACTTTTAAAAAGTTTCTTAGACTCTATGTACTGGCTTCAGATTAGGAACATGGCAACATGCCATTGCTCCAGATAGATTAACTTGATTTGGCAAAGTATCAATGCTGGTGCATAGTGGGAAATGATGCTGTAAGGATAGGCTGTGGCCAGGATATGAAAGACCTTGAAGTCCAGGGTAAAACATTTAATCTTCATTTTGCTGGTTGTTGGGAGACATCAACATTTTTTAAACATAGGAAGACACGATTATAGGAAAGCGGAACGGGAGTCAGTGTGCAGGGTGGAGTGGGTTCTAAGGGTACCAGGACTGGGGTCAGGAAACTATTGCAGTAGTTCAGCTATTAAAAGAAAGGTGAAGGGAGACTGGAGTAAGACCTGGCAACAGGTTGGAGAAGAAGATGCAGATGTGAGAGACATTAAGAAGAACTCACAGGACTTGATGGCCACCTACATTAACATATGGGAAAGACAGTGGTAGAGAAGGGATCCAGCATTAAGCCTCATCTTACACACACACACACACACACACAGACACACACACACACACACAGACACACAGACATACACACAGACACACATGTGTGTATATGTCTATATGCACACACATGCTTATTCTTGCAATTAAGTATTTGTACAGTGTGTACTATGTGCTGAGGGCTTTACATAGATATTTTTATTCTCACAATAACCTTGGAGGCAGGTACTCTCAATATTTCCATTTTACAGAAGAAGTTATTGAGGCACAAAAGTTAATGCCCAAGGTTACACAGTTAGTAAGTGGTAGAACAAGGATTTGAACCAGTCAATTCACCTTCAAAGCTGATGCTCTTCACCATTACTCTTTATCCCCTCTATTTATTTGCAGGACTCACAGCCTTCTTTCTTTTAGTCTGATCACACATTGAGGGCTTAATAAAACAGTATTTGATGCCGAACCTCATTTTTCAATCACTAATAAATGACCATCCTTCTCTGACTGAGGAAATAAATCAATTATATTCTGGGTCTCTGGGAGCATTTTCTGAAATAGGGTCTGTGTGGGTCAGCCAAGAACATATTAAGTGGTATAACAATATCATTACTGACTCTTTCACCACTCTGATTCAGTATTGCTAGATATTTGCAACAATAATCGCTTTATAAATCCATATGTGAAATTTGATTTAAAAAAGGAGAGAGAGAGAACCTCAAAAAATGTGATTTCCATAGAGTTTCCATAGTGCAAACATACATTTCAAGGTGACCTACCCAAATAATTGAAATATCATTCATGGAAAAGATGATCAAAAGTACAACTACAAACAGAAACAACCTAAAAACTACATTGTTAAATATGATGAAATACATTTCTATTGTTCCCTGAAATTTGTGAGATGTAATCCAATAAACGAAAGCACTTTAATCATTAAAATATATAGTTTTTGAGGTGAAAACAGGGAAGAAGTGAAAATGATTATAACTACATATGCGTGATGCCTTTGCCATAAGGACCTTTACACACTTCAGGAATGACTTATCAAATGACTTATGTATTAATCCTTTTGAAGTCCTCGGAGAATATGCGAGAATTAAATAGTGTTTATCAATAAGTTTTGTTCTCTTATAAAAAGAAACCCAACTTTGGCAACCAAAAGATGATAGAAATTGCTGTGACAATCTGTAAGCTCACTGACTGTGGACGCAGCTAGAACATCCAGACTGAACCTGCCAGTTTCAGATACACATTTGCATGAAACTGGGCAGAGAGGGGGAGTCCCCTCCCTGCTGACCTCCCTCCCTCCCTCTTTGGACATTTTCTGAAATGGCTCAAATTCTGACTAAGCATTGGCAGGAAATCTAGTTCTTGCTTTTTCTCCTTTTTCTTCCTTTATACTTAATATGAAAACGTAATTTCATCATAGTGGTTCCTGATTTACATTTCTGCTCCATTGGTGGATTTCTCCCTTGGCGTTCAGCAACATCTCACTCTTAATGACTATTTATGGCCTCCCAGGGTTTCTATGGCCCTAAGTATTACCATTGAATTTATCAGAGTTCTTGCCTATCCTGATTGTCTAGGCACACCTGCTGTGGGATTTATAGCCTTGAAAATAAGTACCAAACACCTAGTGGCTTCTAAACTTTTTTTTAAAAAATGAGTCTTTCGAGATAAGTTGTTTCCCACCCTTCCCTCCTTAGGAGGTCCACAGGAGCTGTTTCTACATGATGTTGAATCATCCAGATGAAAAGTGAAAATTCTGTCAAATCTCCTGCTCTCAGCTATAGTTTAATATGAGAGGCATTTGTGTGGTTGTTGCGATGAAAACAAATTTGGGAGGAGGAGAAGGAGCTAGATCTCTGCATCCCGGGCCCTCACGTCTCTCATTTTGAATTACTGGAACCCTTTATCTCACCACTATCACCTTTTGACCTAAAGAGGTGCTGTCTGCTTTTGAGCCCGAATTCTGGATACCAATGTCTTCTGTGCCCAAATGTGCCCCTCCTGGTCATGTACTTGGTCTGCCACACACCCTCTGTAGAGCTTTGCACAAAGGCTGAATATTTGTTACATGAATTTACTCCCCTTCCACTCACAAAGGATCATCTGAGCTAAAGAACATATGATGTATGTGTTCTGCTGCATCTGTCAGTCCAGAACAGGGTAAACATGAAGAATGAGAGACTTATGATGAGAGAAGATGATAAAATGTAAAATCTAGGATTGCTCTATTTCTGATGTGAAGAAGTGCCCCCATTGAATGCATAAAACTCCCAGACCAAGCCGGTGAGTGGGACTAATGTGGCAACTTAATGGTTTAAGAGCCACCAATGAGACCAGCTCTGCTTTTCACATAGCCCCTAGTACCAATAACTCTGGGCATGGTCAAGTGGTGTGGCTAGAATGGTTTGAGAACTCACTTCCATGCATTGTCTGTGTCCCCTTTCAAAGAAGCCACAAGCCCGCAGTCGTATTCCTAGAACTGGGGGAAAGGTTCCATGATTATTCCTATGGAGCTTGTGTATGGGGCTTCTTCATTATAAGCTGAGGTGTCAAGAATGCTTGATTTGATAGCCTCCTGCCTTTGGAAGGGGGCCCCTACAGCAGCATGACTGTTGGATTCTGAAGACCTCCTCCTTCTATAATTCTGACCCAGTGGGGTCACCCCTGTTACATTCAAGTAGCCTATTACCTAGTTTATCCCATCTGTTTTGTCTTAAGTAAATCCTGAGGTCATTTTTGTCTCCATTGGCTTCCCAGTCCAATAACCACTGTCATATTTCTCTGGGCAGTTTCTTGCCATCTCAGGTATAGGCTTAGTCCTTAAGTTTCAGGTCACTGCATTGCCCACTGGCAGTCCAGCCTGGTTCCTGGCACCTGGGGAAGAAGAATGCTTGTCAATGGCTCATGGCTCAACAGTAGCAATGCCCCAACTCCACAGTCTGGGATTTCCTTGTTTCTGGTATCTAGGGAAACTTTGTTCCACCTACTGTCTATCCTTTTCCTTGACCAGGCTCTGCAATCTCCCTTAATGTTTTCTATGAGTTCTGCTTTGCTTTCTGTATTGTGCCGATTTGAGCTTTTCTGTAATACTTAGTGTAAGCTTACCTGACTCTTGCTACCCCAGCTAATTCTTTTCATCATCCATAAGCCATCCTGGCTCATTGCACTAATCCTATGTTCTGTATATAAACCTCCTTGTCCTATTTTGGGACTCTATGCTCTTTATTGTGTGCTCTGCCCACATCCAGCAACCTCCGTATTCTGTATCATTTGTTAACCATCATCAACAAAGGCACTTACCTGTACATGGAAACAAAGATAATTATGTGTGGAGAATGACAGTTTCTTCATAAGTCTTGTAAAATATATTAGCACCAACACAGGCCTAAGCAACTACTGAAGACCATCAGACCAGTGGAAGACATCTGGCATGTGGGCTGTTGAGTGTTTTTATTTTTGGTATTTTAATGGTGCACGTGGTGTTGTAAAGTCATAGACAAAGTTATTAAAAGCCCATCCAAAGCTGCCTGCCTTGTTTGCTTTTGCCTTGTGGGCCAGACTGTGACAGCCAAATGACACCAAGAAGAAGAAAATGCCATGCTTTAGACTCATTACAAAGTCATTTACAGTGATCAGTGATTTTACTTCTTATTTTTTTGTAATTACAGTAATGTCTTCAAAATGCTTGATTCCTGTGGTTATTTTCTTGGATTGCAAATCCCTCCACCCTGGCTTTGTCTTCTGTGTCTTTCATATTTTTCCTGAAAGACCTGAGACCTAGGAGATAAATAGTCATCACATGCTTCCCACTCATCTGGAAAGAGTTTGTGAGAACTGACATGGAGGGCTCTTGGCAAACCAGTTGCTCTCTTCACCATTTCCCCTGCCATTTTAGCCAGAGTAGAGGGCTGGCAGTTGTCCCAATCGATGCCCATGAAGATGCCGACATGTGGTCATACAGTTGGTCTCTCCAGGACATGGCAGCCATACTCTTTTTATGGTCCCTGATGTACATAGAGCTTTCTCTCTCTCTTATTTTCTGCTGTTTTCTTTTCCCCTCAGGGCCACTAGGGTGGATGGAACTGAGGAAGCTTGTATTGTGAGAGAAGTGGTATGGCTGTCTGCTTTATCTTGAAACAAGTAAAATACATCCAGGGAAGAGAGAGGGAGTTTGGGGTATTGTAAGAAAAAAAATCTAAAACTTTAACAAGATACTACAAGAGAATATGCATACACACTTCTGTTCTCTCTGCCTGGAATGAGTTTCCCTGACCCTCCATCTCTCAGTTCAATGTCACTTTCTCAAGGAAGCTTCCCCCAACCGGACCAGTTCCCCTGACTTCAGGCACCCATGGCACCACATACCTCTCCTTGGTAGCTATCCACAGTTATAATTTTACATTTGTTTGTTTATTTGCTTAATGCTTCTTTTATTCCTCTGTAGACTGTAAACTTTATAAGGCCAGGAATAAAGTCTGTGATTCAAACTACCATGGAAGCCCCAGACCCTAGCACAGTGTCTGGCAGATGGTGCTATTCAGTGTATTTTTATTTCCAGATTTAATGCCATAAGTTGGGTGTATCTAACTCCCCACAACTGGACTAGAAACCCTTCTGCTGCATCTTTTCTGAGAATGTTAGAGTTAAACTAAATGTGCAGTCTGTATAGTAAGGTCTGGCTTCAGATAAGATGAACAGACCTTAGATTTGGAGATCTTGCTGTGGAGCTGTTCAGTCCACATGTGACTAAATTGACTAGTTTGTGAAACTGCTAATTAGGATGATATGATTGATTATATGGGCGAGTTGATTAAATGACCATTTTGGCTTCAGATAACCGTAGTAAACCTTAACCACTTCCATGTACCAACTAATATACTGTCTAACATTTAAACTTCTGACTTCTAGGTTTGTTTTTTTTTTTTTTAACAAAGTAGCGGAAGTCCTTGCCATGTGAAGAATGCTTTGGGCCCCCTGGGATATTTCAACAGAATGATTAGGCTATTTGGAATTAATCTCTCACACCTCACCTCTATTTTGTTTTGTAAAGTCAGGCAGGTGGGAATATTGGGGTATTTTTTGATCTGTATTGAAGACAGGTAACATGACACTTTGAACTCTCTGCTCTCCCCAGAAGCTAATTCTTTCTGCTGTTTCTCCCTTTCACTAAATCTTTCTGCCAAACACATCATACTACCCTTTTGCAATGCCCGATGCCTATTCTGTCCTTGAAAGCATTCTTTGATCTTCCTTCTTTTTTGTCAGCGTTTCATTTTGGTAGAGTTGCTCAATGAATTACTGCATAAATGCTCTTATCAGAATCTGAAATTACATCCCTGGAGATCTTTGCAGTTTTCTGGTTTCAATGAATATTCAAGTACTTGTCCAAGACGTCTCTTTCCCACTACTGAGTACTTTACATTTTTACCATGTGTAACTCAATTCCAATTATGCACACACACCAACACACGCACAGTATATTATTAGTGAGAAGGGCACTATTCAGCTCTTAGCTATTGGCTTCATTCACTCACTGACAGGGTGTTAATTCATATATTCATATTCCGATATAATGGATCGGAATGAAATCTAATGGAAAGATTTCAAAAGATGATTATAACACCATATTCATTCATAGATATTTATTGAACTTTCCTTACGTATCAGGTACTTGTTAGCCACTGGAGATAAAATGTTGGTCACACATGATAAACGCCCACACTAATCTTATAGTACAGCAGGAGATTATTTAATCCAGTAATTACATTAGTAAATGTAAAGTTGTCCCAATGATACAAGCTAGAAAATAGAGGTAGGTGTGATGCCTTGAAAGCCTAAAAGAGTGTCTGATCTAGCAAAGGATGTAAAAAGGTTTCTCTACAGGAGTGATGGTTGAGGTACTATCTGAAAGAAGAGTAGTTACTAAATAGATAGAGAAGGCGGGGAGGGTATTGTAAGAGGCAAAGAGCATGTGCAAAGACCTGGAGTTCGGAAGAAGTGCGGCACATTCAAAACCTGTAGAAATAAATTTAAAAAGAGAAAAAGTGTTTGAATGTGTGGGAAAGCCATCAGGGAAGCCAGGATTTGCAATACCAAGGTACAGGAGAGAAAGAAAGCATACTTAGATGAGCCTCACTCTTTTCAAAAAAATTTTTTTATTATTAGTTTAAAGTATACAGTATATTGGTTAGACATTTATACAGTTTATGAAATGATCCCCCTGATTGCTCTCTCTCTCCTTTGGTTCCCCAGCTAGCCATTATGTTAATGTTGACTGCATTCCCTATGCTGTGCTCCCCATTCCTGTGACCATCTGTCAACTACTAAAAGCCTCACTCTTACATCTATTTTTATCTTCAGTCATTTGTTGATCCAAGAAATGGAGAAAAGAAGCTAGGCATAAAGTGGTGGCCTGAAGCTTTCTGCAGTTTCACTGGACTGAAAAGATAAAAGTTGGAGTTTAGAGTTGCCAAGGTAGTCAAGACTTGAGGGGCTAGGAGAGAAGGCAAGTAGAGAAAAGTGATCCAGAAATTCTCTATGCAGTTTCTCCTTGAGAATTGTAAGTTGTGAAGATATAAGGAGAGGTACCAAGACAGTAGACAAAAAGTAGCACCTGGGAAGATAAAGAGCTGAGCAGAGATATAGGCAGTCTCCCGGGTCTGCAAAAGCAGAGGGTATGGTTCAGAGCCCACCAAAATGGAGGGGCAATGATAAACAATCTTAAATTTTCAGTTGAGATAACAGCAGAGCTATACCATAAGAGTAAATATACTCTAAGAGCAAAACATATCTGTTCTAAAAAAGCTCGAAACTCCACTTTGACTGGATCAAGGTGGTCTGTTCATACTTTGCCAGTCAGAAGTAAAACTCTTTTTGGGGGAAAAAAAAAAGATATCAAATAGAACTTCTATGATTTAAAAAAAAACATATTGTCCAGGATTCAATAAAAAGTTACTAGGCATGCCAAAGAACTAGACAAAATATTCAAAAACAAAGAGGAAAAAGCAATAAAAAGGGACCTATAGGTGATCCAGATATTAGGAGTATCAGGTAGGACCTTAAAAATAGCTGTGGTTAATATGTTCAAGAACATATAGATAGAGAATTTCACAAAAGAACTAGAATACATTTAAAAAATCAAATGGAACTCAGTGTTAGTTCAGATCCTCCTGGAAGAGGACACCGAGATAGTTTTAGATGTACAAGAGATCTATTGGGAGAAACACTTGTGCAGGACGGAGGAGGGAGCAGGCGAAGGTGGAAAGAGGCTTCAAATCACAATGCAGGTCTGATTCCTATGAAAGGAAAGGAGAGGGTTGATATAGATAAAGTCTCAGAATTCAGAACAGTTCTAAGAAAGATCCAGCTAGACTGTTGGAGAGTCCTTAAGTCAAAGTTGCTCTTTAAAAGAGTCCTGGGTTTTGCTGGAATAAGCCTGCTTTAGTGCCCCACTGTGCTTAGTCATTGGCTGAGAGTTGCCTACAGGAAGTGTTGCCTCTGGGTAAACATAATGGTAGATCCGCAGGGGCAGCAGTTGGGGTGATCAGTCCATGATGAGCCTCACAAAAGGATATATGACTGGTGTATTTTCATTGCCACTGCATTCTGGCCTTTGTGCCATGCACCTCTACTTCTCTGTGCAGGTTCAGGGAACAAGCTTCTTTCCCCTCTTTTTCCTGAGGGGAAAATTATTGATAGGAATTAGTGGGATAAAATATAGACCTTGTTGCTACCGTTTGTTTTGGGATATAATTGGTACTTACCCTAACCCTTCTACACTATCCATTCTAAGTTACCTTTACCTTAGGCTATCATCTTGGTAAGTCCTAGTGGCTATGTAGTCTCCATCTCACTAAGGCCGTTTCATTTGCATGCCCATCAAAACAGTTTTGGCTAATGATGAAGGCTCACTAGGGTCATTTTGTCTGCTTAGTTGTTCAGTGCCTCTTGTGTGGTACATACTTCCTGATAGCCATTAATGTGTGATATAAAACGTCTCACATTTCAGGCCCATACGCCTATGTCTATCCATATGCCTCTGCTCCAGACCTGTTTATCTTTAAACTTTCAGTTGTTTCATTCCAGCATCCTTACTGGGCATCTAGGCCACTAGTCACTACCCGGAAATCTATATATAGTCTCACCTGTGGCTACTTCTCCATAGTATAAGTATATTATATACTTAAAAGTCATTAACAGAGTAGATCTTTAATGTTCTCACCACACACAGAAAAGATTATAATTATGTGAGATGATGGATCTGTTAACTAACCTTATTGTGGTAATTATTTCACAATATATACATGTGTCAAATCATCATGTTGTATACCTTAAAATTACATAATGTCATGTATCGCAGTAAAGCTGGAAAAAATAAAAAAGAAAAAAAGAATAAAAAGACTATATCATGCAAAGTTAAACCAAAAGAAAGCTGCTATAGCTTTACTAATATCAGAAATGGAATTTGACCTATCTCATGCTAAATTCAACACTCAGAGAAAATTAAGTTTTCTGATGCCAAATTGCAAAAATAAGTAAATGTGTGTTTCCAAAAAAAAAATAACTTGAAAATTATTTTGATGGATTGTCTAAATAAAAGGTCATGATCTGAGGCATATTAGCTACTTGAAATGCACTTTGAGTAAATATTGATAATATTAATAACATTTAACTTTGAACAGAATGTTTTCAGGTTTAATGATTTGTAGTTTAAGTGTGAAAATAAAGGTAAAATTATAAGGCACTTTTTAAATTTTAATGATAATGCTATGTATAGTGAAGCTTTGCATTAATTTGGAAAGCCACAAAAAGCTTTGGAAAGTTCTGGATGAGCTAGAATTAGAGCATTTAATACTAGAACAATAGTCCACTTAATTGGATAGGAAATAGGAATTGCTTCAAGTTTTCCTGTGTTTTAATAAACCATTATCAAACTAACAAGGTGCAACTTACCTTATGGGATATTAAACAATCAGAGCTAGTATTTCAGAATTAGTTTCAAAAGTGAAAGAAGACTAATGAAAATGACAAAGGAGGTCAGGTCAGTGTTAGCTTGAGATGACCCTCAACTCACATGCTAAACACAAGAAGGTGTTTAGCCAGGCACAAGGATACATTTATTAATCTTGTGCGAAGGCTTTTTTTCTGTCATAAAATAGTCTTCATTTGAATAAAATGGGCAAGAGGCACAAACTCTATGTCCGGTCTTCATTTGTAAAGAGAAACACAAATAAGTCAGGAATGGAGCTTCATCATCAATGCTATAGAATATTAATTAGACAAGACCACGTGTACTATAAACTGGCTAAGAGTATGGGCTCTGATGTCACACGGTCTGGCTTCAAATCCCTGTTCTGCCACTTGCTGAGTGGCCTGGGGTAAGTTACTTAACTTCTAACTTCATTTCTTTACCATAAAACATTGGTGATAAGAGTAACCAATAAAACCTTCCCTGATCAAGTTCTAGGATGAGATTTTTAAAGCACAATGCCTGGCATTTAGTAAGCGTTGGTTCATTGTTATTATAAGTACCTGGCACATGGTAGACCATTAAATATACATCTACATAACACAAATACATATATATCTCAATATATTAATCAATATTTTAAGATTATGATTCATATATATTAATTATATATAATGTATTAATATGTTATGTATTAACATGTTAAATCATATACCATATCTAATATTTGATATATAATATATTTTATATATTAGATTAGTTTATATCCAGATGCCTTTAACTCACAGCAAAAATATAAAGTCAAAGGATATTCACACACCTGAGAGCCTCTACTTTCCGAACTTTGCATGCCCAATGTGAGGAAAGATTTATTCAAATAGTTTCTTATACTATTTACTGTAAATTCCTAGAAATCTCTACTAAGGAACACTCGATTTTCCTAGGAAACTCAAGAATGTACAAATGTTACCTTTCTTTGTAACTATTCACATCGGTTAAAGCTTCTTTATGATGAGAAAAGAAAACTAAGCAAATTTAGCTCATATCAAAGTGTTTACCATCACAAAAATCTCTGGATAGTTCAAGAGAAAAAAGAGGTGGTCTCAAGTGTACATAACAAGAATTACATAGGTAACTGCTTCAATTTTTCTATCAAATGTTTACTGAAGGCACTTTCTAAAGCCTGCCATTATTCCTTAATAGATGGCCGTTTGAATAGTGCTTTTGCTATAGAGATTCTCCTGCAATGAAGTTTTTAGCTGTAATATGGCCACACTCCCCAGTTAATAAGACAATAGCACATTTTATTAAGCTATTCTTTGAATGTTCCCTTGGAGAATCTTCTTATTCAATTTGATCTCCAACTCTTGGTGCTGCAGTAGTGCTAAGAAAAAAGGTTATCCAATTCTATGGGTAATTGAGATTTTATTTAAAAATTTAAATAAGTAATGCATCTTTTGTAGCATACACATATAAAAAAGAGGAATTTTTCTGGCATAAAATGAAAGTGGTCTTATAGAGACAGAGATAGATTCATATATCTCTAGTTCATACTTTACGAATGCTTGGCACACAATAAGCATGAAAGTGAGCCAGAGCCCTGGGATTAGAATTTTCAAAAACATCCGTCTCACAAACTTTTAAATTCTCACTCTTCAGAGTCTAGCCCAGTGACTGGCTAATTTATCTGAGAAACCAATTCAAATATGCTAATGATTGACAGTTCATTTTTTTTCTTTCTTAAATGATATTTGTATTGCCGAAGGCCTTTAGTCATAGTGTAGGAGGTAGGATAGGAGGGTGCTGAAAAGCCCAAGCTCTGGAGTTAATTTAGATGTTTACCCCAGCTGTAAACTTGAGTAAGTTGCTTGGTCTCAGGTCTCCAACTGTAAAGTAGGGTAGTAAAGTCACCAACAGTTGAGATAACCCATATAGCTATATTATCATGACCAGTGGAAAATGTATGAATTGCAGAGATTCAGAAATACAGAAATTTGGAGATATTTTAGGCAATGGAACATTTTTAAACACCACAAATTATGTCTCCTAAGAAGTTATCCGGGTAGCCATGGTTAATGCTAGCCTCAAAAATCCTATAATATATGGTTTCCCACCTGGTTCCCTGTTATGATTACATCGGAGATGAAAAAGTCTAACATTCATTCACTAATATTTATTTAGCACTTACTGTGTGTCAAGCATTTTGTAAGGTACTAACTAGAAATATCAAAATGAATAAGTCAGGAACAGATAATTTGCAATTCAGTGTGATTAACGCTTTGGGATCATACTTCCTCCCTTCCTGCCTAACCAGCTTTATTCACTTTATTACAATTTACTTGCTCTAATGTAGACTTTTTTTTTTTTTTTTCCTGTAGTTCCTTTAGGGCTGACTTTACCTTTTTGAAAAAAAATCTAGATGCATTTTTTTTCATCTTCCCAAAGTGGCAAAGCTTTTTCTCATCTATTCCCAGGTTGCTCCTGCGGTATGACCTTTTACTGCCTGGCAGAGACCCCAATGAGGGCTGAATTGGCCATGTCTCATTCCGATGAATAATGGGCTTCATCATCCCTCAGTGCCCTTCAGATTTACTCACAGGTCCCTCAGGATGTTGCCAGCAAATAAATCCCCTGACCTACTGCAGAATCCTTTTTCCCCACAGAGTCCCTTGAGCTCTTTGCTGACTCCTTAGCTGGGCTGCCTCAGCCTCAGTCAATGGGGATTTCAAACCCAAAATATCCTCAGTCTGCTCGCACCAGCCAGATTTCTTGGTGTTTTGGTCTATTGAAGGCAGAGCCATTACCCCTTGAGTCTCTCCTTTTAACATGCATTCTCAGTCTGTCATGTATTTGTTTATTAACCTGTAAGGACAGGTTCAATCCCCACATGGGCTCTCTGTTCCCTTTAACCTATGCCCAGGGGAGTCAACTATATCTCTGAGTGATAGACTGAGCATCCTTGGCTCCTCTGAACACATAGCTGGTCCGATTTGACCCAGGGCTGCTGTTCTGCTTTCAGACATAGCCTTGTGTTGACGTGAAATGGGAGAAAAACTGAATAAATAATGGCAGCAGGGCTGATGAGTGGTTTTGTCCTTGATTCTGATGGTCTCAGTAGCTCTGTGAAGATCTCTTGGTGCCAAACTCTGCCACTGCTACTGTCAGGCCCTTTGCAACTAAGTATTTTGTCCCATTACTTTGGAAGAATACTTTTGCATTCAGAGCAGAAATCTACTGAATAAACCAGAAGTACCCAAAAGAAATCACATCAGGTTGCTCGTTAGGTTTGTTAGTTGTTCTGTGGTCTATCATCCCATCCTCCACTTCTAGATGATCTGAGAGTGATTTTTGGCTTTCAGTGCAGTAAGATCAAAGAAACACGCATCAAATGTTGCTTCTAATTGCTTTATACAGTTCAAGCTTCTGAAATGCCCCAGTGTTTCAATTTAACATTTACTGTTGTGTGCCTTGTGTAAATAGATGCATTTGAAATTTAAGCCTGTTATAATGGGGTTGGGGGAAGATGTCTACCAAAATTTTAGGTGGCCAAATGCCAGCTCCATATTTTACATGCATCCTCCTGGGTAACCTCAGGGCACCAGCCTCCATTCATTTCCTTCTGCTCCAAACCCAGAAGCCCATGTTAGCAGTGACTACAGACTGGATATTATCTAAACTCTCGGTGAATCACAGCTGACAGTGCTGCTATTTCTAAGCCACCGAATCACTCTTTGAACAAAACGCAAGTGCTGTGTCTTTTCAACCTGTTCTTCAACAGCGGAAGCAGCAGGATTCCAGCACTGTATAATAACTGTCAGAAACAATTTCTGCTCTGTAAGTGAGGTGAAGCAAAATGTCAAAATATTTGAATACATTTCATTGAGGATATCTTCTTTTAAATTAGTGAAGGCTAGAGAAGAAGAATCCCATTCTCTCGCATAATAAATATGCATGGAACTGAGGAGCCACGTGCATTCTAATAAAGCTGAGTCCTGGCTTGTTAATGCATTATAGGTCCACAACAATAAAACACAATAATTACTAGTTAAAAGGATGCCAGTGTTGGCCTTTTACCAACATATAATTCATAATAAATTTAGTAAGGCTGAAGTTGGCCTGTTAATTAACCTATTTTCTGCAATGACTGGGATGAAGGAAGCAATCGTGTAATCCCACAAGGCACCCTCCCAAATGTGAACATCTCACTGTTGGTTGGACTTTGTATTTTGGACTCTTGAGCCTCACCACAGGGTCCTTGTTTGTGTTAATATAGGTGAGAGAGTTTGGGGAGAAATGGTAAGGGAATATCTTACTCTGCGATTACCATATTTAAAACGAGAAATTTCAAGATGTTGTACACACTGGTTGGTGGATTTAGAAGATTTTTTTAAGCCAACTGTTTAGTCAAGGAAAGAGTTGAGGAGAGGGGCTAAGAATCCTAGGGGACCAGATCAGGATGATGCAATGAGGACATATTTTTCCTTTTCTGCTGAAAACCCATTAAAATGACAGAAAATATATAAACATGTCACAGTGCTGGTAAACAGTAAAATGTATCGTTTTTCTACCAGAAATTAGGAAATTTCTGAACTAAAGATATAAGGAATAGGACTGGCCAGAGCAGAGGGCGGCGCAGCCTGACACAAAAGAAGGAACTACTCTGGAATTATATTTTTCTGAATCTGCTATGACCAGCCAGTACACTAATAGGAAGAGAAGAAAGAAGTCCTGGGAAGTTATCAGGATTTCTTCTTCTCCTTCTCCTTCTCCTTCTCCCTCTCCTTCTCCTTCTCTCTCTCTTTC
>NW_024354500.1:548150-754963 GCF_902729225.1 Pteropus medius
TTCTTCTTCTTCTTCTTCTTCTTCTTCTTCTTCTTCTTCTTCTTCTTCTTTCCTTCTTCCTTCTTCTTCCTTCTTCTTACCTACTTTAGAACATTAGCTTAGCCTTCTCCCTCCTCAATCTCTCACATTGCGCAATAGATGGCAGAGGTGGTTGCCACCAAGCTCAAAGTTAAAAACTGCACTCAAAGGAAAGTGAAGATGCTGCCCAAAGAGTGCTAGAAGTTGAGTGTAGGACTTAAGAGAACACTAGCTCTGCATGACAAATTTGGGTGGAGAGACAAAGACAATATTGTCTTCAAATGAGTAATACACATCTTATTTGCCAGTGGAGAGGAGGGGTTTGGAGTATGTGGGAATAAAACAGGCAGGCTGATGAAGAGTCCTATCCCCTTTCCAGGCAAGGAAGAGGCACGATGGAGAAATAGAAGAAACCCACTCCAGTTCTATACATTAATCAACCTCACGCATTATTTATAAAATGAATGTGTAACCAAGCATCATCAGCCATTGGATAAAAACTAACAGTACACAAGAGAAGAACCAAGTGAACTAACAGAATGGTTGGCAACAGAGATAATTCAGAGAATTGAAGAAAACATTAAATAAGTCCTAATTAGTATCCTCAATGACATTCAAAAGACTAATGGTCCACAAACTAGAACATACTGTATAAGAAAAGAGCAATTAGAAAATGAAGAATTCTTGGAAATTAAAATTTTGATCATTGGATTTATTGAAATTATCTGTAGAAAATCTGCATTTTAAGGATTTATATTATAAATCAATCCAGTGCCTTAGTGTGTGCTATGAAGGTCACTTCTGGGAGTGATAAGAGAGTATAACAGGTATGATTTGGGTAGTTGCAAATAAGGTTGTATAAAAATAAAATTCTATTTGTTTTGCCAACAGAACCTAAACTATTATCTATGTCCTTTCTTGCTTAGTTTCAGAAAGATGTATCCTGTTATAGCTGGACATTTGAGTATTAAAATTTAGTATCTTTTAGATAGTCAGTCTGGTCCAGAAAATCTTTCCATTCTGGTACAAGTATTGGTACAGTATTATTTTAGTCCCTGTCAAGTTCAGAGCTGAACTTTTGAGTTCCATCTCCCTTAGAGATCCAGTGGGTCTGGGTCCAGTGGGTGTGGAGTGGAGGGAGGTGTGACAAGATGGTTTGCTTTCCCATCCTGGCCTGGTTCTGTGCAGTTGCTTCTGCCTGCAGTGGGCGATTGCGATCAGGACTGTGGCTGATGTTGGCTTACTGGGTGGCACATGAGATGTCCTTTAAGGCACCCTGCCCAGCTTCCTAGTGCAGGTAATCTCAGGAAGGTACAGCCACTTCTTTCTGCTTCTCCCACCATAATCTCTGATGATTGGGTCTTTACTTCCTCACTAGATATTTTTTTGGCTCAGTGCCATACTCTAGCACACGCCTGAGTAGTCATTGCTGAGGCCTTCCAAAGTAGGCCACCATGTCCCTGTTGTCTTTCTCCTACTCTGTCAACAGGAGATGTGTTGCAGGTTTTGCCAGAGAGCAAACACCAAATGAAATGCAGAATTTATTTTCTTTCATCCCCAATTCAGAATTTCTAGAGAAATTTTCTTGGATACTTTCTCCTTCACCCATCACCCCTTCCCCAACTACAAGGCTCCTTTGAAGACGAGACAACACCACTTGTTCTTACTTTCCTCCTCAGATTGTGTTCCACATTTTCTTCTGCTCCTCTCCAGCTCTCTCACACTACCATGACAGCCTGGGTGTTGTACTCAAGAGGGTGCTTCCTTAAGCTTAGAATCTAAAGAATTTTAAGTTTCATGGTTTTTTTTTAAACTGTATATTTCCGTCAGGGTAATCTATGCACTTTCTGTTTAAAAACAAGATAGAGGAAAGTCCTTTGGCAGTCTAGAACAACGGGACAGGACACCTTTAATTAATTATTTATACCATCTCTGCAGAGGAACAGTACTAAAAGGAATTAAGTGAATGATAAATTAGGAAACTGAGAAATATAATGAGCAGCTTGCATTGTTAAGTAAAATCCACAGGAATCTGTAGTTTTGCAAGTTCCCTAGGTGATTCCTTGGTCAGCCAGGTTTGGGACGACCCTTCTGTTGACAGTGTTCTCCTTGCCAGCAGAGTAATAAGAGATGGACAATGAGATGTACACTACTGATTCCAGAGCATTTGTGAATACATGGCATTTGGGTGGCTGCTTGTTCAAAGTAAGGGAAGCAGAAAGAAAGAGATGCTCAGAGAAAGCTCAGATAAGAGATAATGAATCTAGCTGTTGTCTGAATTACTTTGCAGTTCTTTTGAAGCCTGGCTGTACTTACTGTAACTGGGCTGTGGAAGATTCTGTAAGATTTTTACGATGAGCCCACTTTCCTCATTTTGCTTTAGTTGTATGGGTATCTGAGCCTTAATCTTTCCAAAGGGGTATAAGTTTGTCCTTGAAAAGGGAGCAAAAAGAATTTTAGATATTATAATAGTTTGTGGCTCTCTAAAGCTCAACTCTACTCAACAAAATCTTATTCCTTAATATTTAATTCATCTCATTAGGGAAACTTTTAATTTAATCTACATTTTAATTAATTAGTTAATTTAAATGATTTAGTTTAAATTTAATGATTAAAATAATATTTTCTCCTTAGAGGAAAGGTAGAGTAAAAAATTGAATAATATCCAGCGTGACCTGACTGGAGCATATACACTTTTCCTCAAATATTTCCTAAAAAGAAAACCAAAACCAAAACACAAAAGAGAAAAGCAAAACAATTTGCTTCCTTAAAATTCCGAAGATTCTATCACAATATCCATAATAGTGAATATTAAATTCTATGAATCTAGTCCATTCTTAAAGCAGCAAGAAGTAATCCACATTCTTATCTTGTCAGGGAAAGAGAATTTAGAATTGTCTTATGTCCACTTAATCAATGAGTCATCTTGCATAGATGCTACCCAAACATTGATCTCCACTTCTCTCTTTTGAACCTAAAATATTAAAAGATCAGCAAGCTGATAAGACAAGAAATAAAATTTGGCTATAAATACAATAGACCACTTATATAACTGTTTTATAGCTTTTTGTTGTTTGGAAAATATTATTCTTACTTCCAATACTGGTAAAGCTTTGTAAAATGGGCTTAATTTATCCCTGTGTTACCATCATTTTTTTATGTCATTCTTTTCTGAATTCTGAAAAATATCATTCACAAAAGCTTAGAGGTTCTGTTAATGTGTCGTGTTGCTTTAAGCTAATAAGGTCTTCCGTTAAACCAAACCAAACATACTACCTGTGGAAGAAGACAAAAGAAAAGTCATACAGTTGGAAAACTCTCTTCTATACATTATAGTACTACTCATAAGAATCATTTGAATTGGAAAATAAACCACATAATGAAAGCCATTTTCCTGCTTTATTTAAAATCTCCACCACTTGAAGGTACATTGGTCCTACTTACTTCTACATAATCTTAATCATTTGATTATTGTACCATTAAAACTATTACCATCTTACTCATTTCAATAGCTGCAGAACCTCTTCACTGGGATAAAATGAGACTCTGCTTGGATCCTCACACATGTGAGGGTGATTTTAATTTTAAAATATATTGTGGCCTCTTGGCTAATTGATTAAGAGTCTCTTTATCACTCACCTTTTAAAAAATCACCTTGAGTTTTGAAAGCAGTATAAATGATCTTTCAAGTTGCCTTGTTCACACCTCTTGAAATAAACTATAAACATTTACCTAAAAGAAACCTGGAATATGGGATATTTTGAATTTTGTAGGAAACACAGTAGGAGCTCTCATAGTGGGTAGATTTCTGGGTTCATTGGCTCACGCCATTTATCCAAAATAAGAATATCTGACTAACTTTTCTTTAAGGTTTTCATCATAGGATAAAGTCTGAGTCCTGTGTGTACTCATCTGTGTTAGGTAACATAAATGTCACAGATATTTATTTATAAATCAATAGGAAATGTTGCCAGCTTAAGAAAAAATAAACAAGCATGATTCAATAACAGAAGAAATAAGAATATAGAATATTTTGGGTCTTTCGCTGACATTACAGATCCAGGAATTACAATTATTATTGATCACTTATGCCATAGGTAGGCATCATTTTTGTTCATAATAAGATCCCTTTCTCAATAATAAGACAGGATAAAGATGGAGATCACAGCTTATATCTATCTGACTATAAAGGGTTTCTTTTGGATGTAAGTAACAGAAAAATCCCAAAGTGTGAGGAGTATTTATTGGCCCCTGTAAAGCCCAGGGGTAGAGCTGGCTTTTAGGTACAGTGTACACAGGTGGAAGTTTCTCTTTCACCAGGGCTCTCCTCTCCTCTGTGAGTTGGCCTCTTTTTCAGGTCCTAGTCTGTAGCAAGGAGGCTGGGGAAAAGATTCAGAACCACACCTGCCTGGACCAATAGTAGCTGTACTCTGTTCTTCCTTGACTTACCTTGACCCCTAGCAATGTGAGTTAACACTATGCCTGTTCAAACTTGTGGTACCTTCCAGTCCTGCTTAGCTGGAATCCTAGACTATTTCTTATTGACTAACTTATTTAATTGCTTTCTAGACATCAATGTGATGTTCTTGATGTTTTATTCTTTAAAGATTCATGGTTCTTGATCCTGGCTTCAAAATCGAACACTCGGGAAGCATTTTAAAAATATGGTTGCTCAGGACACACCTTAGAGTAAAATAAGTAAATTAGAACATCAAGAAAGGGGCCCAGGTACTGGTATATTTAAAAGTTCCCCAGTGATTTTAATGTATAGTCTTAGTCATTGGTGGGTGTGCTGGTAAATGTTTAACAGCCAGCTCTCTGAAGTGGAGGAGTGGGGAGGAAGAAGCCCTGATTTGTAGCACTTACTAATTTCCATGGCCAATTCCAGTTAGAATCATGACATCACTGAACATGAAGATGGGAGGAGAAGCTCACAACGGGCTCAGGTGAACGGGCTCAGGTGCCCTGTCTCCAGCAGGCAATACATGCTGGTAGAGTCGCAGGTTTGGATGATTAGTAGCTACTTCTCTGTAGCACTTAACACTGTCGACTAATGCCTCTTTCCCAAAAAAGCTGTCTTCCCTTGGTTTCTGTGGTACAGCATTTTGCCATTCCAACTCTTGTGTCCCTGAATGCTCTATCTCCAATACCCTTTTAACACCCCTCTTCTTTTAACTAAACATGTTGGAGCTCTCAATACTTGGTCCTAGACTCTATTCTTTCACTAAGTTCTCTTTACTCTTAAGGTTTCATCCCTGCCCTTGCCACCATTACTAGTCATGTAATTAATGACTCTGAATATTATGCCTTCAGCAGCGACCTTTCTTCTGGGTAGACAACCCCAATATTCAGCTGCCTACTCCTCATCTCCATATCATATATATGTTTCATATACACCTCAAATTCAACATTATAAAAAATGGTTCTTTCGTCATCCTTCTAAACCTCATTGCCCTCTACTCTTCAGTAGCTCAGTGAATGGCACCAGCATTCACACTGTAGGACAAGCCAGAACCCAGGGAATCACTGCGACACCTGCTTACCTTTGTATCAGACAGTTGCTACATCCTGTTGACCTTTACATCCTTAAATTGCTCTTGAAACCATCCACTTCTCCCCATGATCTGTGCTGAAATAAACCCTAGAGGAGAGAGACATGAACTTTCTAGAGAGATGCATTTGAACTGACATTTTAAGGGCGAGTAGGAAATTGCTGAAGAAGGAGAGGAAGGTATCCTGGGCAAAGAAAACAGCGTACTTACCTTAACTACAACAGACTCCTACATGCCATTTTATATCTCGACATGCCTGTCTACTAAGAATCTCAAGTTTAACAAAAGTAAAACAGAAACTTGATTCTTCCCACATCTCTCTCTATTTCTAATTATTCTTTCCTATCTCAGGAAATGGCCCAACTATTCATCCACCAGTTAAATGCGAACACCTAGGAATTATTATTCTTTTTATCCCACATCCAGTTCCTCAGCAAGTTTTATCTCCTCTACCTAAAACTATGTACCGAATCTGTTTACCCCTTCCTATCTCCAGGGCTACTACCCTTGGCCAAACAATCTGCATATGCTGTTTGAATCAGAACAATACCCTCCTAAGCAGCCTCCTTAAAATCCTTTCTCAATATAGCAGTCAGAAGAATTTTTATTTTTTATTTTTTTAAAAGATCAAATGGTATTTCTCCCTTGCTTAAAGTCTCCCAATTGCTTCCCATCACACTTAGAATAAATTCCATCTCCTAGCCGAGGCCCGTAAGTTCCAACGCGACCTGTGTCCTGACCTTTTCTACCGCATTCACTTAAGCCTCACTCCAGTCTCCTCCACCAGCAGGGGCTTTCATTCCGCTTTACAAACACATTAAACTCCCTTCCCGCCCAAGCTTTCCTCTCTCTCAAGTCTTAGGAGCCGTCATATTTGCTGATCCTCTCTTGGAATGATCTGACCCCAAATCTTTTATCTCTTTAGGAAGGTATCCCTATCCACATAGACTTAATTGACCACTGGTCCACCCACCCCTCTTAACTGGCCATATCACTTTGTTTCATTTTCTTTATAGCATTTCTTATTATCTGAAAACTTATCCACTTATCTGTTTATTTCCCACCCCTCTACTAGGATATATTCCCATCTACCATCTATAATAAAAATTTCCATGAGTGTATGGATCTTGTCTGTCTTAATCATCACTATTTTCCTAGCATCTAGAATTGTGCCTAGAATGTAGAAAGTACTTGGTAAATACTTACTGTTGATAATATTTACTCCCGAAAATGTTTTCAAGGACTAGGACAAAAGTAAAGGAACTATTTATATGTGTCTTGTTCAATGCCTTATGTGACCTCAGGCAATCAGTTATATCCCTTCTTTATTTGGTTCTTTACTCTGTAAAATACAAATAATAATATTTCCTATACATTTGCCAATATGAAGAATTTAAAGATGTCTGAGAATATAAAGTATTTTTGTAGCATAAATATATGGTAAATAAATATGTGGCAGGAACACAGCTATTAAAGCATGATTATCTACAGTCCTGTCCCCACCAGCTTCTAAGGAGCCCAAATCTTGGCTTGATCACATAAATCAGAGTAAGAAGGAAATGGAAGAGGAAAGGAGGTTAATGGGATCTATATTACAGAGGGTGAAGAGTATTACTCATTGAAGAGAGAAAAAAGGTCAGAAAAAGAGTGAAAAAACATATGAACTAGAAAGATTGTTCTTCTGAATTGGAGAGTGGGTTTTGGAGACCTGGGAGTAAGGAAAGAACATTAGGATTAGTTCTGGCACCAAGTAGTTGTACATGGGGAGGTAGGGGTAGGGGCATGGATAGGGAAAGAGGATTTCAAAAAGTTTTGTTGTGTTTTATGAGCTTTTTTTTTTTTTTTTTGGCATTTCCAAGAGATGACAGTAAAGGCTTAATTTGATTTTCAGTTAGTTTTTTGGCTGTCAGTTTGTTTTCTTTACTGCAAACTTTACTGCAAAACCTACAGACTTTTCTGGGGCTGGCTGTGGGGAGACAGCAAGCAGGCCTGGCTTTGTGAGAGCTACAAAAGGAAATATGTGTCATCAGCCCACCCTTTACCACCTTCCCTATTATACTTCCCATAGACCTAAGTGGGAAATTGTGTCTCAAATCAGCAACTTGTATGCTGGAAGAATGGGAAGACAGAGACAAATAACTCAAATAAATGAAGTTCTTCAGTGTTGAAGGCACTGGGCTGAAAGATTGGGGGGAAGTTTATTAACTTGCCTAAGATTATACAGCCGGCAGGATTGTACTGGGTTCTATCTGACTCCAGAAAAGTCTTATGACACAGTGCCTTCCAGCAGCTGACAAAGTTAAAAAACATTGGTGTTGGCACTGGAAAGCTCGCTGGCTGATAGATCTGGCTTGGGCTTTTACCAGTCATGCCACTTTGGGAACAATATGAAACCATATCCCTGCTTCTAAAATGAAATGTTGAACCAGGTCGCTGGCTTCCAGACACCAGCCTGAGAGCCAGTGTCAGGCTATGAGGAGGTTTTCATTGGTCAGTGGCAAATTAAAAAAAAAAAAAGATAATGTTACATCTACATCATTATATATTTGTTACTGGAAGACTGCAAGTGACTTTTCTTGGAAATGGCTAGTCTATTTTTATTGTAAAAATAACTTTTATGGTATCATGGCGATATAGATAGTAATTACTTTTGAAGAAAAAAATTGTCTTGACTTATCAATAAAAAAGTTCACAGCCCTTTGTTGGCTCACTAACATCTGTGAATTCATTGAATTAGATTATTTCTAGTGTTCCTTCTAGCTTTGAAAATTTCAGCTAGGGAGGAGAGTCGCAAACTTAATTGCTTGAAGGGTCTGGTCAAGTAGTTAAATATTGAATAAGGCTGGGCATAGGGCAATAGGTGCTAAACTGTACCAATCTAACTGTAACATTGCCTTTAAAAAAACACTACTCATCTTAAACGGATAATATCCAAATAAAAGTTATCTGTGGCCAATATGTGACTGCTGGCCACCCTTTGCAACCCCTCCTTGCTCAGTTAATTCTCACCTTTTCTTACAGTTTTAATACTCTGAGTTTCTGTTTTGAAAACCTCACTAAACTATTTAAGCACATATTTATTTATACAATTTCATTCATTACTGAGCATGGCAATAAAATTATATTATATTGGGGCCTATAAGTGCTTCATTCACATCATTGTGGAAGATGGTTTGACAATTTTTATATACTATTACTTGCAGGCTTTATGCTTGAGTAAAAAATGTGGAGTCAAGGACTGTTTAGAGTGTTTGAAAAAACATATGCTGAAGTTATGTATTGACTGTGTTGCAGCATATGACTGAATAGCAGAAGTACTAGGTCTCATTCTTTACATTTTTATTTTATTTTTTCATGAATATGATAATAGCGTTTCCACAAAATTAATGAAATAAACAGTTGGGGTATCGTCTGCATTATAAAATCTCAAATGTAAGAATTCAAGCTGCTCTAACAATTTTCTAATTTCAGGAATAGAAATACAGGCTTCTTAACATTTTCCAAAAGTTCTAGTTTTGTGGATTTTCAACTTTATGAACTGTTGGAAAGTATCTTTTTCTGTAATGTAACTTTAATCCATCTTCTTTCCTTGGGGGTGAGGGGTGGAGAGAAAAGAATCAGTTGCAAAAGAAATGATCTCCTGGAGGTATGTAATGAGAAGATACACCATTAGTCTACCTAAATCTTTGTTTTCATATATGATCATAGACGAGGTTACAAAGGGTAGCTTCCATTCTTGATGAGCATCCAACCCCTTCGATGTTGGTTTCCACAAAAGCCCAATAAAGAAAAAAAAGCATGATAGGTTTGAGCATAATCTAAAGTAACACTGGGAATCAAGAACAAGAAGCTCTGAAGGGTAAATGACCCCAAGTCTCTTGTTTAGAGGTGAGGCTCTCCTCAGATAGGGGACCTCTGAGGCCTCACAGGGGGCTAGAGGCAGAGCAAATTTAAGAGCACATGGCTCTCTGGTGTGTTAATGCTTTGCCCTTTCTAATACTCTAGATTAATCACAAAACAATAGTTGTCCTTAACTGTTTTTGTAAGTCTCAGCCTCTTCTAGTCTTTAGTCTCCATTGTGAGAACATTATCCTTAAAATTTTATCCTTGGTCCTATGCCCTAGATTCATCTTATAAATTCGAACTTCTAAGAACAGCCCTCTGCGGCCAAGTTCAGTCTTCCCTTCCTTGCCTTTGTATTGCTACAATTTGCGGCAGTATCCATTGATTTATATATACTTTGAGATTCTCAGTTCTGAACAAACTTTCCTATTGAAGTCTTGAGGCATGGGGATCCTTCCTGATCTTTCTCTGACTTTTCAAAAGCCAAGCACATTGTCACTTAAGGCCATATTTAATTGTTAAGGAAATAATTCTTACTAGCAAACTGATTTCTAGGTAACAATTGAAATCCTTCTTGAGGCATATGAAGTCCTCTCCAACTACATTAGGTGTCTAAGGCCATTGTTGTTTTTGTGTGTGCTGAATGCCTTCTCAACAGCTTTCCAAGGACACAAACCCCTCAAGTACTTCCCCTTTTATTTTTCTTCCTTTATTTTTCTATATATAACCGAACTGAAAAAGAGAAATTATTATACCTAAGACAGAATTTCACCTCAACTCCACCTCCCGTGACTATCAGAACCCCTTAATTTCTTCTTGACTTTCGGAGAAAAGGCAAATGTCTTTCTTCCCATAAGTTTCCCAGCTGGAAATGACGACCATTAATGTCACTGAAATTCATTTATAATTGCTTTCTTGGCATATCTTTAGCAATAATTTAGGTAGCCTACAATTCAAAACTTCCATGCTTGTTTTTTTGAAAGAATTCGAAACTCTATTAAAGTGTACATTGGATGAAATTTAAACCTATTTTTAAAAAGTTAATTTAAAACGACTTTATGACATTGCTGTTTAAATTATATTCATCATTATTATCTTACATTTAAATTGACTATTTATGTTAATATCGTTCAGTTTCCACATAATAGAAAAAAGGATTTAAAATGGAAATCAAACACAGGGATATATATTAATGACAGTTGCTGCAAACAGCAAACTCTGTAAAGTCTCTATGACCATGAGAAGATTAGGGCTCTTCTTCCTTTCCCTTTCATCTCTAGTCCTTTTCTGATTGTTAACAATGCTCTCAGTCATTGCCTTATATATTTTTCTACTGTCTACATCTCACTGTGGGCCAAGGAGGAGATAAAGAGGAGGAACAAAGGTTTTGTGGCTGCCTTGTACCTGGAGTCAGGGGATAATTGGCAAGAGTCTCTCTATATCTTTTGTTTTCTCCTCCATATTTTCTTCATCCAAATCTTTTTTTCCCTTTTATTTTTCATACTCATTGCCTTCTAAGAAATAGTCATCCATTTACACTAGACCAATGAGATTATGAGCATTGGTTCTTTCCTTTCAGATTATTCTCTTTGCCATTCACATCAACCTTTGTCTTTGTTGCAACCAAAGCACCCTGCTTCTAACAATTCTAGAGAGTGTTAGAAGGAACTTGAGTTACTAAAAATGTAGCCACAGTTTCTAGTTTTTAAGTAGACTATCAAGTGTATGATAAACTCTGTGATTGTTTAATATATACCAGGCTGGAGTATTAGTCGAATACAAAGTTATAATTATCACACGAAATCGAGACATATCTGTCCAAAACAATTTATTATATACACTTTGAATATATGTACTTTATATAACTTTTTTTTTATTGACAGAGCCCTTCTTTTTGTCTACCATGAGTTTGTCATATGTCAAGGCAAGATCTTGGTATGGCAGGAATATTTAATAATTATTCTCTGTTAGCACTAGTGAGTAAGACCTCTTTATCTGTTAGGAATTGCATTAAGCAATAGTAATTGGTAAAAGAGTAAACTATTAAAATAAACCACAAATACCAGTATCTTAAATAAAACAGAAACTTATTTCTCTCACACCTAAAAGAAGTCTGGAAGTTAGGCCATTAAGCCCTGGTGTGGAAAGTCTGTAGTTATTAGACACATGGTTTCTCTTACCTCTCTGTTTTGCTATCCTAGGGCATTACTGCCACCTGTAAGATTATTTCATAGCCTCAGAGGACTGGTGAGGCCTCAGCCAACATGTACTGGCAATAGAAAGGGAAAGAGTAAAAGGGAGGCTCATACCATCTGAGTCATCCTTCATTAAACTGGAAGTTCCATAGAACACTTCCAATTACTTCCCATTGGCCAGCAAGTAGATATTTTCTACAACTAGCTGCAAAGAAGGTTGAGAAATATAGTTTTCTATCTGGTCATAATGCTGCCTTCTATTATTAAGGGGAAGAGCAATCTCTGCCACATCCATCCAAACCTAAAAATATAAGATGGTCCTTTGGATTGTTTTAGATACCAGTTGAAATTATGCAACACTTGAAATGTGAAAATAATGCAACATTATGCAACTCCACCTTCCACTTTAAAATGTCTAAAGACAAAATGGACTGCCAGGGAATGCCCAGACAAGTGTCAACAGGAAGTGAGGAAAGTAAAATGCATATTTTTAAAGTATTGGTAATTTTTAGCTTCTATCAAGAACATGAAAAACTTTAACCTAAAAAGGGAATTAGAGTATGAGAATCAGAAGAGCTTTTATTTGAATCAGTACTGTCCATAATTCTAATATTTAAAATATCAAGAAATATGAAATAACATTTATCCAACAAACAACAAAGGATTAATTGAGTTATGGTCGATCCACACACTATGTACATTTTAAAGTGACTACATAAATACTTATTTATCGACAAAGAAAGAGGTTCATGATATATAGTAAATTAAATTTACAGAACAAACCTTATAGAGTATGATTTTATATGTGTCTACAAATAGATATCTGTGCACCAAAGATTAATCTAGATGGTGAGATTGTGGAGACATTTTGTTCTTCTTTAAGAACATGTTATATATGAAAAAGGATTGTCTGAATCGTTGTCAATGGATGTGGATAGCAATAGCTATTTATTTAAGGAGAGTGTTTTTAAGGAGGAAAAAAGCGGAGTAATCATTTGTCAGGGATATGGCAGAAGAGACTGGGTAGAAAGTTAGGCTGTTTGACCTTTACTGTTTCTTACAACTCTAAGATTAGATAATTACTTCCCATTGGCCAGCAATGACTCAGATGCATAACCAGATGATCACCAGAATCAGTAATCCACACGCTCACAGATAATCAAGGAGAGATCCTATGGATATTGCCGGTGGAGCTCAGTAGGACTCAGTACCTGATCTCTAAGCCCGTTACCCCCATGATCTTGGTGGTGCATCTTTCCACATTCTTCCTTTATTTTCACCCTAAATTCTTTTTTTTTTAATTTTTATTTTTCAGTTAGAATTGATATTCAATATTTATATTAGTTTCAGGTATACAGCATAATGATTAGACATTTATATAACTTACAAAGTGATCCCCCCCAATTAGTCTACTACCCACCTGGCACTATACATAGTAATTACAATAACAATGACTATATTCCCTATGCTGTAATTTACATCCCCATGACTGTTTCTAACTACCAATTTGTACTTCTTAATCCCTTCACATTCTTTTCTCAGCCCCCCAATCCCTCCTCCCATCTGGCGATCACCTGTTTGTTCTCTATATCTATGAGTCTGTTTCTGTTTTGTTTGTTTATTTTGTTCTTTAGATTCTACATATAAGTGACATTGTATGTTATTTGTCTTTCTCTGTTTGGCTTATTTCACTTAGCATAATACCCTCAAGGTCCATCCATGTTGTTGCAAATGGCAAGATTTCACATTTTTATGGTGGAATAATATTCTGTTTTATATATGTACTGCATCTTCTTTATCCAATCATGTGTCGATGGGCACTTTACCCTAAATTCTTCAACACAGTTAGACAACAGACAGCTATAGTTTTCTAAGGAAACCATCTACTTAAACTGTTTTATTTATGCATTATTCCCTCTCTTCCAAAAGCTACAACCTTGGATTTAAAAACATAATGGCTAGAAACTGATATCTTAAAATAGCTCCCTTGGCCATAGCTGAAGAGAGCCTTGGCAAAAGAGATGGCTATCTAAAACCCTGCTACCCTGAGAGGGGGTGAAATAATGACACAAAGAAACCAAAAACCTGAAAAACTTCTAGAGGATGCACAAAAAGGGGGATGATTTTGGAAAATGTAATACTCTCTAGAAAATTTAGTAGTTTGTGATGACCAAGAGTGCATGACTTATTTCCTCCTTACAATTGTAAATGAGTAAACGTGCCCATTTTCATGTACCCCAAGGTTCTTTCCCAGAAGTGCTGGTGGGTTTCTGCAGATCAATTCACCCATACGCTCTGACATAGTTCTGCTTGTTGCATGAGCAAAACGACTAGCTGGACTACATATACGTACGTATGGACATATATAGTTATGGAAAAGCTTCACAACTAATTCCACCTCAGTCTTTCACCACCAATCTTGGCTAATAGAACAGATTCTTGATAGCAAATAAGATTGTGCTTTGAATAAACACACACACAATAACACGCATACATTAAATTTGGCTAACATCTAAGGAAATATAGGAAAAGGCTAATGAGAGTATATTAGCAAGGATTATTTTAAATGTAAACTTTACTAGAATAAGCAGCTCCGAAGTCAAAACGTGGATATTATATAGAGCTATTTTGAAATGGGGACAGTTGTTATATTATCGAGGAATTTTAATGAATAGTGAGCACATTTGTTATTTTCTTCCAAATGTTAATAAACAGCTCCAGTTATAATTGCTGATTTTCTGTATTTATGGAAAACTGGCATTTCATAAATATCAAATTGTGATATCATCTACTTGTACACTGGTTTTCTATGAATATATAAATTTAGTAATTACCTCTAGAAGTATGAGTTAATTTTTTTACGTGGATAAATCAAGAAAGAGAATGGCATCCTTTTCATTGTTCCTTTTAAGAACTTATCTAAAATGATGTCATGAAGTGGCACAGAAAAAGCTAGGATACAACATTTTCTATTAAAGCCACCAAGGTGTTCATCAAAACTAAGTGGAAATGTAGGCATTCGATGGGGATGGTGCATAGAGCTCTCTGAAAAGACTAAAAGGGCAAGGAGATTTTCTAAGTCCCAAATAATCAATGTTTGATCATCAATAATCAATGTACAGAGGTTATGTTCATTCAAACTAGTAAAGGGTTTCGTCTTAAAAGGAAATTTTTAATTCCAGCTTATTTTAATTCCAGGAAAAAGAAATTCTCACTTGATATGTTTACTATTATAATGTATTCCTTTGGATATTATTGGCAGAAACTCCCCATTAATATTTATCTTTAGAACTTTGCTCCATTTCATGGCTCAGTAGAGAATTAATATTTAGCAAAAGTGTGATCAGCTTTTTTTTTTGTCTTATGGCTCCAGTTTATCCAAGTCCTTCATATGCAGGATTTATTTTTATTATGAATTTTATGAGTATGTATGTATTTTACTCCACATTGTGATGAAAGCTTTTATTATAAGCTCCTACTTTTTTTCTAAGTCACATCAAAACGGAATGTTTTAGTAGCTAAAGGGAAAAGATGAGTCTTTGGCTAGAAGAAACTTGATCACCTAGTTATAGGTTTGATGCACTAAAATACATGACACTGGCCAATATTGAAATAATAATCCCACGGAAAACAATATGGAGGTTACTCAAAAAATTAAGAATAGAATTATCATATGACTCAGCAATCCTACTTCTGGATGTTTATCCCTCAAATCTGAAAACATTTATCTGTGAAGTTATATGCATCCTGATGTTCATAGCCACATTATTCACAGTGGCCAACACCTGCAAACATCCAAAGTGTCCTTCAATAGATGACTGGATAAAGAAGATGTGGTACATACATATACAATGGAATATTACTCAGCCATAAGAAATGATGAAATAATGCCCTTTGCAGCAACACGAATGGATCTTGAGATTATCATGCTAAGTGAATTAAGTTAGATAGAAAAAGTTGAGAATCATGATTTCACTTAAATGTGGGGTATAAAACTGAAAGCAACAAATTAATAAGACAAACACAGACTCATGAACACAAACAACAGTTTAGTGGTTACCAGAGGGAAGGGGTGGGGGAGGGAAGAAGGTAGATAGGGTAAAGGGGATCAATTATATGGTAATGAAAGGAAATTTAACTTTGGGTGGTGAACACACAATGTAATATATATAGGATGTATTATTGAATTGTACACTTGAAACCTATATAATTTTGTTAGCCATTGTTGCCCCAATAAATTTAATAAAAAAGAAATAATAATCTCAAATCATGAAAACACCTTTAAAAAGGCTTAAAAGAAACTAGACCCTAATTTGAGCAGTTTCAGAATTTCCTGTAATTGATAGACCATGTGTCTCATCAGATTACCATTTTAAAATGGTCTTTAAATTCAACTGTACATGGACAACTGTGCTATAAAGGATAGGTTTGGTGGTGGTAAAGGACCATTTACAGTAAATAAATGCTATCTGTTAACAGACCACAAATCTGACAAAAACCATGCAGTTATAAATCCAGTTCAAAGTTCAAGTTCAAAATCTTCCTTAATCAGAGGACTGTGACCTTGGATGAGGCTCATTTATAATCCAGGTAATGATGCCAACATAATCTCCCATAAGCATCTTGATCAGCAGGTGGGAGCATAAATGAGTTTAAAACCTTCTCAGGTAGAGTAAGATACCCACCCAAACAGTTGGTCAGAACAGGAGTCCAGTTTGAGTTAACCTAATCACAACATGAGAATGTCATGCTTTTTCTTATTAGAGAATTAAAAACAATCATTTGTGTATTTAAATAAAATCATATATGGTGCAGTGAAATTTGGACTGCTGCAGAAGACATGGTTTGGGGGTTACTTTTTATGACTAGAAACTGATCAAAACATTGGCTATAGCTTTAGTCTTCAGAATTTTTAAAAACAAGTCTATTAAGTCGTTTCTTGCGATGCAGATGAACATAAGGTGAGCACTGATTGTGCCTCTGAGGACCCCTCCCTATCTCTGTGTTTTTTGTAGTGATGCGGTTCAAATTCTAGTTGTGTATTGAACACAACTGAGGCAAATCTTTGACTCTCAAATTGTGTTTGTGCTCAGGACAGGTACAGAATTTTCCTTAAGTGTCCTTCTGAATCCTAACCCATGTCCTGCTACAGCAGGGATTTCTTCTCTTTTCTGGGGTTTCCATTGTGTAAAATCTTTAAAGTTGCAATTAGCTTTTAAAATTCCATTTTTAGGCACACAATGCAATATATATAAATGCCTTACTGTTGAATTGTACAAATGAAACTTACTAGATTTCGTTAACCAATGTCATCATAATAAAAACAAACAAACAAACAAATAAATAAAGTAAAATTCTCTTTTTAGGAGTGTTTTAGAACTCCTATCGTTTATTTTCTACTACACATTGGCTTTGATTTTGTTTACAGGATTTTTTGGAGCTGTGCAGTTATGCAAAATGGTTATTGACAAAGTTGTTCTTTATTGGCAAAGATGGCTTCTCCACCTGAAAACTCCACAAGAAGTCCAAACTCCAAAAAATTCATAGCAACTATTCATTATGATTTTACCCTAGGAACTCTATAAAGGAAAATGATAAAAAATCTTTTTCCATATTATGTAAAATGGTCCCATAATTATTTTAATCATCCTACTTTTGTGGGTAGCTCCTTGATTCCACACAAGTGGGCTTGGTTTGGTAAAATAATCACAGCTTCTAATAAGCGTCTTCGTTGCCCATTGTCTTCATGGTCAATAAATAACGTACAGATAACTGCCTCACCTAGCCTCAGGGTACTCAGGGGCCACTTTTTCAGGCTTCACTATTACTAAAATATTGATTCCCTAGTTGGTATTCTGATGTGAATCCACAAAACTTCTTGAAAGTAATGATGCTGGTTTTTTAATCCTGAAAATTCATGGGTTGCACATAAGTGAGATATCAACTTTTGAACCTATATTCATGTATGGATTTTTAGCTCAGCTTGCCCTTAAAACTGAATACCACTAGATAACCCAGAGTATTGACTGCATCTAAATGACAAGTTTTCAGGAAGGGGTATAAGGCTCATTTCTCTTCATTGACTGTGAATCGATGTGGGGACCATGAGTATGCAGGACCTTGAATAACAATAACAATAATAGTAGCTACTAACATTTATCAAGGACTCGTTATAGATTAGCTCAATCATCAAACAACCATCATTATTCTCATTTTAGAGATGAGCAAAAATTACTTCTGGAGGTAAAGAAACTTGGTCAAGTTCAAGGAACTAGTCAGGGGCAGACCTGGCATATAAACCCTGTGTCATGAGCAAGGAAAGTGGCTACTGAAATAACACCCTTGAATGCATTTGTGTCTTTCCACAATACTGGGTTTATTGAGTGGAACCTTCTCAAATAAACTAATTAGGTACCCATGTAGGTTAACACACAATACACAGAGTGGGGAAGGTATGGAGTCTTACACCACAGAATGAAGTGATAAAAGTCCTTATCATCTCCAAAGCGAGATCTGTTGACTGTTGGTGTGGATAGTTTGTGTTGGTCCCAAGCCAGTGGCTACGACAGGCCAGAGTCTTCGGCTCTTAGGGCAACCATCTGTGATTCTCTCAGGTCAGGCTTGAGCATCATCCGTCTGAGGTGTTTAACTTATATGGTCCTTACAGGGTAGGATCCTTACGCTTATCAGCTCATGGCTGACATTTCTGTGGTTTGGGGCATTCTGGTCATACTCTAAGGGCGTTCCCATTATTAGCCAGTCAACATTATTGTCATGGCTCCTATGGAATCCATTTTGTAAAGTCCAAAAAGTCCTCATTTCTTTATGCTCTATATAGATCTTGGAACCTAGGCTCTTAACCACTCTATCTTCCTAAAAGCTAACACTTTCTGTGAAATAGGTTCTGTCTGGTTTGGAAGCCCTCAAAGAACAACTCACCTGCTTGAAACAAAGGAGCATTTAGTTTGTGTCCTTTGCGCCAATTCAGGAGTCTAGGCTGAGCCTCCTTAGAGGAAGTGGGGTCAGCAAGATCTTTCTCTTTGGGTCAGGAGGAAGGATGAGGATTATCGAGTTCCACTTTCAAAAACAAAAGCAGAACAGGACACTGGTGGGGGCATCCAGCTGCCATCTCAGTTTGGCCAGGATATTAGAAATTAAAGTGTGAGGCTATTTTCTAACCCTACTAAGATTTCTAAAATTCCATAATTTTCCATGTTTTTTGTATTTCCTGTTTTCTCATGGTGATTTTAATTCCTAAAATTAAGAGAGCTTGTGTATTGCCAAGTGGAGGCATCAGGAAACTAGGGTTCTGTTTCTTAGCTAGTTCTGCAGAGAGAATAATCCCATAAGATAGTGTGGGTAATGAGCAGTTTTAAAGAAGAAAGAAAATGTATATGAAATGATTAAAAAACATAGTATTGATTGAAAAAACCCCCACAGTATTGATTGAAAAAAGCAAGATGCAGAATGGTACATAATCATTCCATTTATTTAAATATAAATCTATGAAATAACACTATAGAATTTTGTGGATTCATTTATGCATGGAAGGAACAAAAAATGGAATGGAAAGGTATACAACAGTCACATGTTAGTGGTTGCTTCTGGGGAGGTAGAAAGGGGACTTATAGCTGCAATATTTAATTTTTTATAACAGAAGGAAATGGATATGTGTTATTTTGGATGGTGGAATGTGATGTTATAGTTTTTAAACTTTTTTATAATTTAAAATTTCATCAAAATAAACTAACTTTTAAAAATAAAAGGAAACAAATAGAGGAAAAGAAAGAAGACAGAGTCACTGGCAACTTAAAAAGAAAAGATAGGACATTGAGCACTTGTCTGGGTTTGACAATTGGTCCTGCTGCTTTTTGGAGCTGACTCTAATCTAGACTTAAATAACTATAAAAATTTCTAGGCATGTTTTATATTATTTTAGAGGTTAAAAATATAAGACTCTTGTTTGTGTGTGTGGAGGGAGTAGTTTTGGATGGAGAAGGATATTTTTTGGAGGAGGGGCTGGGTCACATTCACACACAGCATTACTAACAATCCAAGTCTCTGCTTTTGAAATAGAAAAGTCAAAAACAGTAGTCTCATCAAGTCAAAAACAGTAGTCTGATCAATGTTTGATTTCAATATATGACCATTCTTATTTTCTTTGATTCTTTTCTTCTGCAAATGATAAACAGTGCATTTCCCAGAGGTTTACTGTGTGGCGTAGGATAGTAAGTTCCCTGAGAGCAACTGGATTCAACTAATGCCATTAATTGCCTTGAGTTTTTTTGCTTCACTGGATTTATACAATTTCTGCTCTGTTTCTATATTCATGCAAAATGCTTTGCCCTTTCATTTAAATCCCAATGAAAGAGCTAGCAGAATCTTAGGAAAGGTCAGGCTGGAAAAATTAGATATGGCATCAGAGAACAGTGTGATCAAATAAAATATACAGAATACCACATTTTCATACCAGTGCTTAATTCAGTAGCATGTGGAAGAAAGTCAGTTTTTTTTTCTTTCATCTTTTTTTTTTTTCAGTAGCTCCTAAAAAATGCAACAAGAAACCCTCAAAACCAAGCCAACAAACAAAACAAGGAATCCCTAGGTCTAATGTATGCCATAAGAGAATGTTTTCTAATCTGCAACATGTTATGTATATGGGGGCCTGCCCAGAAAGAAGGCACCAACTCAAGGTTTAAAGTATGACATTCATTCTGAATACAATAATCCAAGTAAGATGGCCTTATAATCTTTCAGAGCATTGCAAGAAACTAGCAGGTGACATTTGCTAGCTTTTTGATGTCAGTGACACTAACAACAGTAAGGTAAAGAATAGTCAGTAGTAATTCTGACTCTCAAAGAAATACAAAGGGACCTTTGTAATGAGCTCCTCCCCCTTCCTCCCAAACTGGTGATTTTCAGATGAGATTGATCCAGTGTCCCCACAAGGGCCAAACTAGGCCAGAGTTTTACAATCCAGGACCAGCAGCACCCCTCACTGATCTCTCTGGATTGACCCTCTAGTGAGCCGCCTAAAGCAGGTTCAGCAAAATCTTTCCCGCAGGCCAAGTCCTGTCAACCACCTGCTTTTAAATTTGGCCTATCTTCCAGCTAAGAATGGTTTTCACATTCTTAAATGGTTGAAAAAAGAATTAAAAATTTTTTTGTGATGTAAACATTATATAAAATTCAAATTTTCGTAGTCATAGTTTTTTCGAACACAGCCATGTCCAGTCATATTACATTTGATCTCTGACGACTTTCACGCTACAATGAAAGAGCTGAATAGTTGTGGCAGAGACTTCATGTGGCCTGCAAAGCCAAAAATATTTTCTATATGCTTTTTTTTTTAAATCAGAAAAGCTTGCAGAGCTGTGCCCCAGAACACTATTTGCCACTACTAGAAAGGCTTGGAAATAATTGTAGCCAATTAGACTGACCATTTGGGGAATCATCTAGTTTGCTTTAGTACTGTAGGTACAGCCCCAGTTGGGGTGCTCCAGAGATTGTCAAGGAACATACTGTTTTGTGAATAAAATGTTGCAGACTTCCCTAGAGAGATGCTCATACCTTATTAAAACTATTTTCTTAAATATACCTTTCCCCTGCTAGACAGGGCTGCTGTGGAAAGCTGTGACAATATGTACTGCACAACTTCAGAGTGTACCATTCATGCTGACTGTGATGTTGAATAAGCCCCCTTGAGTTGTACGTTATAATTATCTTCCTCCTAAAATTTGTGAGAAGAAATACTCATAACCTAGGAGTGGAGCAGTGAGTCAGTATGTCGGTTTGGGTGTTTAGAAAAGCAGATACTAAGACAGACTTAGATGTGCAAGAGATTTATTCGGGAAACACTTGTGAAGGTCTGACATCTGTTGAAAGAAAAAGAACAGGAAAGAGGATTGGGAGAGAAGAGCCTCAGAGTGCAGTGCAGTTGAGAAGCCTTAACTTGGCTGATAGGGCAAAGGTTTCCTGTTGGGGGAGTCCATAACTTATAAGTTTCTGGGCTTAATTAGCCTGCTGTGCTCTATCAGCACCTGGGAGCACACTGGGGAGAATGTAACCTTAGCATGAATGCTGCAGTGGATCCAAAGGTATCAAAAGTGGGTCTGAGGTGTCATTGCAGCTAGAGGCTGCATGCACTCCTTAGGGTAGTTTCTCTCCTGAAGGGAGATCTAGCAGCACAAAGCATAATCTTATGCTTTCCACACTGATAGTGAACGAGGTGTGTGTGAGTGTGAGAATTGGAGAGGGCAGAGTTGATTGTAAGAAAGAGACATGAAGACAGTTTAGAGCTGCTCTGGTTCCATTAGCTTACAAGTAATTGATGTTATCTGCAGTTATTACATAGCACCCTCCCACACCTACATGTAGAAGGCAGAATAGCTATAGTCATTTCTAATCAGGGGATATTGATAAGTTCATCCATACTTTTTGTAAAATCCTTAATTATATGATTATTGTTCCCAGTTTTCCAGATGCAATTCTTGATTTCCCAGGTAGATTCCCTTTTCCACAGCATCTAAGGTCCCTTCGGAGCAATAAAGATCCCTTTGCTGGGTTGAGAATTCCTTAAGCTTCATACCACCCACAATACCCCATATGTTGGAGAATACTACAGCTTTTTTGGGCACTTTTATGATATAATTCTTTCTTTATATGATCTTCGGAGAAAAATGACGAGTATTATTTTACTCATTCTACAAACGAGAATTCTAAAGTTCAAAGATTAAGTAATTTTTCCAGAGTCAGAACTCAGGTATTTGGCTTCTGGACTTTTGTTCATTTCATGGGACCAAGCAGCCACTTGAAATAAGCCCTTTGTCAGGGGAGCAGGGCAAAATGTAAGGGTTGGTGTTGAACTAATGTTCTCTAACTAGAAGGATTATCCCAATGTGATGCTGTTTGTCTTTCTGAGGAAATTTCGTTGTATTGATCTGCTAAGTGACCCCAAACCGTAGCCATATGTATATCACTTGACAGTTACAAAGATAAAATTCCTAAGAAGAATTTCATACCAGCAAAGAGCAACTATGGTGTGAAAGTATGCCCCCACACCCAGAAATTTTCCTTCAAGAGAGAAAATAGAAAAAATAAAAATATAATGAAATGGGATGATTGAATAACCATTTAAGGAAAAAAATAAAGCTGACTCCTTAAGCAAAATTTATTTTGTAGAAAGCAAAATTTATTTTGGAGGGAGCAAAGATTTCCGTGTGAAAAATAAAACTATAAAATACTAGATTAAAATATAAAAGAATAATTTTTACAGCCCTGGGTAGAGGATATTCTTTCTATGCATGACAAGTAGCACAGAGGCAAATGCTGACAGAGTAAGATTCTCCATCAAACCAGTGTTTCTCTGATTCCCTGGTCACCAAATAACCTCATCATCATTCATCTTTCCACGTGAGCAGGAGTAGTAAATACTCATTCAGCATTTACTTATCACAGTGCTAAACATTTTATATGAGTTTCTTCATTTAATTCTCACTATAGCCTCATGAAAATCTCTATTACTGTGCTAACTGCACCTATTTGGACACTTTAGCACAGAGAGTTTAATTGACCAGGAACAGGCAGCCAGTGAGTGGAAATAAGATGTAAAGGCCGGGTCCACCTGAAGCCGTGTCTTCTGCTCTTCTCCAGCAGGAAGATTTTCGTCCAGGAGAAGGTGCTGAAGAGCTGTGCTGAATTCGATCCACTGCAATGTTAGGCTTCTCATGGCAAATTAATAAACTGGCATTTCCTTTATTATCTTCCCTAGCTTAGTCAACATGAGCTCAATGCCTAAGCCCCATCAACATGGGGTGGATGGAGCAAACTAAAGTCCTGAGGCACAGGACTCAGGATGGAAAGACCTATTGAAGGAAACAATTGTTCAGCTCAGGGTGGCTATCATGGTCCTGCTGACAACTTTATATCATCTTTTCTGCGATTTAACTGTAGATTACTACTTCTAAAAGGGCAAACACAAAGCAGATAACACATAACATACATAGTAGAGAATGGGGGCACTAGTCTGATATTTAACAGCTCTTTTAATGGAGTACATTTCTGACTTTCAAGGGGGCGTAATATCAACTGAATGGTCTCCAAACTTATTGCAAGGGCATTACACAGAGCACATGCATAAAATTGGTTATTTATGTAGAATACAATTAGTATGAGATTAAGCTTGAACTTTGATGAGCCTCCAAAGAATCAACTAAAAGGCAGATTAGACGTGCCCTAAAAACCACCATTTTTTTGTTGATTTCACAGTGTTAACCTAAGTCAATTGAGAGCTTTAGGTGATACACTAAATTCTGACAATTTACTTCACACAGTATCATGGTCGTTTGTCACAGCTTTCTGAAACCAACAAATAGCACTGGCAAATTTTCCTGGCAGGGGAAGTGTTTTCAGTAAATTCTGGAAGGGCAGCTGCTGAGTGGCTAGGAGGAAGCCAGAATTGCAGTGCTGCCATTGACCTTAGAAAAGCATCTATTTCCAAGGCCTGATCCCGACCACAAAGATTAATTGTTGAACAAACAGCGAATTGATTAATTTGGTAGCAGAAAGAGTGATTTTAAAATATATAGCTAGGAAGTTCCTAAGGTGTCTTGAAACAAAACAAGTGACCTATTATTTTAGAAAATATTCAGCGATTGGGATTCCTGGTTATTGAGTATATTACAAACATGGTTTGTGTTCTCTGAAGTTTTTCTAGAACATATGACTTCCTAAAAGAAAAGTCTATGCTTTCTTTTCTTCAGTAGCTATTCACTTCTTAACTCTTTAAACTCTGGCCTCTGCCCCACTGTTCTAGTCACAGTTTTCTCTCAAGTTACTTCACAACTGTCATATGCCACATCTTTCTTCTTCTTGTTATCCTTGACCTCTCAGGAGCACTCGATAATGTTTAACACTTTTTAAAAAATGTCTCTTGCGCTAGATTTTGTGATGTGATACCCTCCTATTCCTGTCCCTCAGTTACACCTGAGTAACTCTCACTAATTTCTTTTACACTTTAGTTCTCTTAAATATGGCTGTCTACCCAGAGGATCTATATTTGATCCTCTTTTCTCTCTACATGATCTGCCTCTTCAGTCGCATTGTCTCCCGTGGCTATAACAACACACTAGGGAGTGCCTCTCTGATCTGGGTTTCCAGACTCCTAAACTCCTGCCACCCTCTCCAGTGCCAACAACCTGCCAGATAACCTTCACCTGGACAATCCACTCTGTTCTGATATTGGTTTCTCACCTTAATTTAACTTCCTACCTCCCACATTAAACGTCCTATTATTTTATCTACATAGTAGCATTTTCTCAGCATTCTTTCCCCCAGTCACCTTCTCTATACCTTACTTTGGTGTTTTTACTAGTGGTACTGTTTAAGAGCTTGTGATACAATCGGAGTTAAAAATGCCTTGTTTGCCTTTTAAAATATCATGTGAGCAGATAAAATAGCTAAATAAACATAGAAGCAGCTATATAAGCCTAGGGCTTCCAATTTGCATCTTCTGATTTGGAGAGTTAAGGGAGGAATTTTTGCTTTATTTACCTTTATTTTATTTTTATTTTATTTTATTTATTTTATTTTATAGTTATTAGGTCAACTGTCATCTAATCTTTGGGCATATTATCATCCTCTGCAAAGTCTCTCCAATGCCAAGGAAGATTCCAGAAATTACCATTGATACTTGAGTTCCTAGGGCCAGATATTTTAAGTCATATTCCTTATTTAAGGACTTATTCACCAGATCTTCTCAAACACAGCTTCTCTGTCGATTCTTTGTAGTCCTTACATTATTGGCTTTATTTCCAGTCATCGAATGCCTCTGGAAAGATTCATATCAAATACTTAGAAGGAGGTAGCCTGGGTGGGTTCGTTATCAATGGTAGATGACATGATAAGAACTACTCATCTTGAGCCTAGAGTGAGACAAGGATGGGCTGGAGCAGGGGGCTGTCACTGCCCAGAACCCCAGGTGAGGAGCAGAGTACAGATGGTACAGAGAAGGTCCTACGTGCTGGGGAAAAGGGAGACCAGCCAGCTTCAGACACAGCTGTGAGGGAAGTTTTTGCTTCATGTCTTTGGGATATCTTAAAATAGCCCTGGACGTATTTATAAGAAAAGAAGTTTGAGGATACATGGGGGTTTAAATTAGGCAGATTACCATGGAAATACCATATTTCCTTGAAATCAAGAAAGAAGAAATGCTATTGGCTAAACTAAAATATCTCATAAATTTTAAGGCACATGTTTTAGAGATGTTAAATTGTTCAGATAAGGACGTGGTTCCACAGTGTAGTGGTTAGCATGTCTGCTTTACACGCAGAAGGTCCTAAGTTCGCACTCCAGTAGAGCCATGGTCCATGGTCTACGGTCATGTTATCCTGAACAAGCCCGTTGTCTGATCTCGGAAGCTAAGCAGGGTCGGGCCTGGTTAGTACTTGGATGGGAGACCACCTAGGAAGACCAGGTGCTGTAGGCATAAATAGTAATAAATAAAAAAAATTGTTCGAGTAAGTCTAAGAATTGATGAAATATGGTAAAAGCATTCATTCTATCATGAAAAAAAAAGATTAAACTAAAGAGAATTTTTATTAACTCCTTGCCACTTCAGGTGGGCAGCTAAAATGAAATAGTACTATAAAAAATTCACGAAGGTGACAATCTTTGTTTGACACTGTGAGTTAACTGAATCCTTTCTTTACCTGTAATTTTTAAGCAACTCATAATCTTAAGATATAAGATAAATAATTTTTTTCCTAGGGAGCACAAACAGAAGTATATCAGAATATAACTTTGTTCTTCGGTTTTCGAAAGAATTTAGGTTCCTTAAAAAATTAAGAGACACAGACCTTTTCAAAAATGTAGTTCACATCTTATCAGTTAGCAGCATGCTTCTCTCACCAGCTGTGATTCAATAAGAACCTGCTCCATCAGTGGGTACAGCTTGGGAAGTGTGCTCTCTCTACACCTCTTGACAAACCCAGATTCACACCATATGGTGATTTCCCTGGTTTTGACTGATTTCAAGCCAAGGTGATAGTAATTTCCCTCCGGGCCAGGTTAGAGTGAGTACTGCCATAGCTCAGGTGAACACACAGGCAGTCAACAGGCAAAATCTGCTTCTAAATTAGAAACCGCCAAATGCACAAGAGTTTTCAAAGCTGTTTTTCTGACTAATGTGTCTGTACCTGATTTCTACGGTACTTGATTACAGCAGCTCTCAGAAAAATCCTTCCAAATGCTGCCAAAGCTAAAGTTGCAGATTATCTGCTTGACTCTTGGTGTTGGCAGCCTGAATTGAGAATGAGCACTGAGATCAGAGGCCCAGCTTAGGAGGGCAACTCTCAGGCCCAGCATAGCCCAGAGTCTCGTTTCTGAACCATTCCTGGAGTAGTCACTAGATTCTTTAAAAGAAAAGTTTAGGAAACTTTCTACCCAGAGAACCATGAGATTTGTTGTACTTCATATCTTTTCTTCTAATCGCCAGTAAAATCTGGAGGACCCTCCTTAGTTACAGATGCATCTTTCCCTATCAAATCTCCTGTTTCACGAGAGGGAGAAGAGCAGCAAGTAGGGCGATTATTTGACAACATCAAAGTAAGTGAAGAAAAAAGTTTTTCTTTTTTCTCTAAGTGGAACATATCATAAAATTATAATCTTGTACCTCTTCTTGTTTTGGTGCTATAAACCCAAGAGAGATGCTTTTATTGAAAATATAATTTTGAATACTTGATATCAGTTATCAGCTTGGGATATTTTGTTTTATGGCATCTTGCTGAGCTAAGGCTTCCAGAGTCACTTAAGAATATTTTTTTCCTCGAGTTCTGCTGGATAAAAAAACAGATTACAATACAACATTCAATACCATTTTTATACAAGTGTCCTTAATGTCTCTGATATGAACCATTGTCATATTTGTGTTTGGGGACAGAAAATACAAATGAAACTGAATTCTTAAGAAGATGCTTTGATCAAATTTTTATACTCTAAACCAGTAGTGATAAAGCAATACAGAAATTGCAAGACTGTTTCAACCTTCTCCTGTTTACTAATAGAAGCAGCATTTTTATGCAATCAAGCTTTTGTGTTCTGAGGTGAACATAATATAATGATTGCATTTGCATTTTCAAGTATTGATCATGGTAGCATCTTTTTCAGCACACCTGTGAAATTTATACTTTGGAAAAATTGCTCTACGACGTGAGGAGATTCCATTCTACTTTAGTCGTTTAAGGGTGGCATTGTAGAGTGGTGGTTTAGAGCACAGTGGACTTTGGGGTCAGGCAGAACTGGGCCTGAATCCAAGCTTTGCCACACTACCTGTGTGATGGACACATAAACTTTTTCTTCACATCAGTTTTCCCCTCTGTGGAATGGAGTTGATAGTAATACCTACCTACAAGATTGCTCTGTGATTAAATAAGATAATGCACATAAAGCACTTCTCACAGAAACATGCACTCAGTGATAACTCCTGTGGGTCTGTGATATTGGCGCTGCTGATGGGATTGTCATAAAATGACTATTAAAAAAGTCAGACTAGTTGTCTCTGACTTGCGAATGGAAGGCTATGACACCTAAACTCATGGACGGAAACGGTCTATAGTTCAGAAGAGGAGTGAGAGCTGGGGAGGAGGTATTTTGCATATGTAGACTTGGATTTATTTGTTTTGCACATTAGAACAAAAATATTTTCCTGTAAAGGAAGGAGGGTGGAAGAAAAGAGACCATCCAGGGATGCTGCACTGCAAACAAGACTGAGGTCTGCAGAGTTCTCAGTGTCAACACTCATAGAAGCCACCTGTGGACTTGGGGTTTATTTAAACAACAACATCTTTGACAATATCTTTTTTTTTTCAATAGGCAATTTTTAAAAAGTTTCGTGCTTTTTAAAAACTACCTAAATTATTATCCCTTCAGCAAACTTGGCCTCATTTGGGAGAACAGAGATCGTTGGTGGTTTTGATCCACATTCTGTTTTTTCAAGTATAAAATTAAGAGGATCCAGTCATTGAAAAGCTCTTGCCCAGGCATTCCATGTTCTGACCCTTTATGACTCTGTATTTCGGGGTTCTTAATCTTAATCTTGGGAGTGTCATAGACAGCTTTGAAAATTTGATGACGTTTAAGTGCACTTTCCCCAGAAAAAAATGCAAATGTACAACCATAAATATACTTTTGTGTATGATTATAGGAGTCCCAGCTCCTGTTGAAGCCCATGCATGGGACTTCAGATTAGGAGCCTTAGACGTGGTTGTTTCCTAACCTCAGGTATCAAGAAAGAAATGGTCCTTACAATCTGTTACTTCTGGGAACCATTGTAGCCTTCAAATTAGAGGAGGCATCTTGCTCTAAAGTAACACGTGAGAGCTGTGGTTTTTGGCTCAAGAATTGAAATTAGATTGAAGGGGAGGCAGGCAGCAAATAACAGACAACTGTGATTGATCAGGGCCTGGAGGAGAGTAAGGTGGATAAGGTAGAATAATGGGCCCATGGACACAGACTGGGAATAAGAAGAGAGAGACTAGACTGTATCTTCTTCAAAGGAGAGATGACTGATGCTTGAATTCAAGATCGGGTTCAATGTTTGTGTCTCAGTCGAGGAGCTGATTACATTTTAAAGTAGAGGGCCCCAGTTTTTTTTTACTTAAGTATCTTATTGGGTTAATTAATACCATGATAATTTTTGAAAGAGATGAAATTCTTCATAGGGAATCTTGTGAAATGAGCCCCAAGGGCGATTAAGCTATATGTCTGAGGCTATAGAATGAAAGACAAATAAAAATGATGCAATATTTTTATGGATCCCTTTGAATGTGTGCTCCATTAGAAAAGAGGGCAATTCTTGAAAAAGAAGCAAAATTGTTCAAAGGACAGCTCTGTGAGAAATGCAGAAAATAAGTTTCTGGAGTTTGCTGAGTAAAAGGGATTTTTTTTTTCTTTGTGAAATTAGAGATACCTCCTAATTTATATTTTCAAGTTTTGAAATTATTTTTTCTTCCTCTTTGTAAAATATTTTCTAATTATTTCTTTTAGGGTACTGTTTCAAATATTATCACTTCAGCTCTTCAGGATCGGGGTGCGGGAAGGAATGTGTTATTGCGAATACTTTTTTTTTTCTTTGCTTAAAATTGGTCTAGGCTCACCTAAGGGGATAAACACATGGGATTTTGTCAGGAAAAGTGTAGAAATATTCTGGCTGGGCTACAGCATCAGGTCACTGTTTTCGTCACTTAGCCTACAGTGGACCTGAGATCACCACACAAGAGGTCTGTACCGTCAGGATTGGTCTCAGCCTCTTACTGCTCAACCCAGTGAGCCTTTTTTGGCCAGACTGAGGTTCCGGTCTTCCTAATGGACACCCAAGTTCAAATGCACATGGTACATCAATAAATCTTTGTGGAATTTGTATACACCCCTAAATTCATCTACTTCTCTAGAATTCTTTAAGCTGTACACCTAAATTCCACCTATGTCCTCCCATAGCCCTTTCAGGGAGGGAAAAGCAGCCACTTCCAAGGACCTATTGTTTTTATAATAATACTAAAGCTCAAGGACAACATTTCATAGAATTTCCATAGCAAACCTCAAGGTAGCACTTTAGAATATCCTTGGGTTTTATATTTTAATTTTATCGCCAGTGTATTTTTAAAAATTTATTTTATGTTTAGACCAAGTAGAGAGATTGTGTGTTGTTTCTGGCTCTTGCTGATGTAGCATTTTTGAAAGCTTGAGACTCTCAATGCTGTGGGAGATCTGGGATCCATTTTCCCTTCTTAGGGAAAAGCTCTTGCCCAGGCATTCCATGTTCTGACCCTTTATGACTCCCAAAGCCACACCTCTCATCATGTGTAGCCTGGAAGGGTGCAGGAGAAAGGGAGTGTGAACTAGAGAAAGGGCAATGGAGAGATCACAATGCCAGGAAAGATACAATGTCTCAGACATGGAGAGATTTGTTTTCTGTTGTTGCTTTCAGAAGTTGTGAAATCCATGGGAAGAAAGAAAGTTTAAAGCGCAATGATTTCTCACATACCACACAGGGTGACTGACTATACGTGGATTCAAGAAAGTTTGTTTTTAAGAATTGGTAGAAGGTATAAAGAAATCTAAAGATCAACCAAATTAAATCACAACCTGTAGATAGGAGTTCCAGTTATTAAATTGGACAGGCTCCTTGTCTTCTTGGCCCTTTTTATTTTCCCCTGGACAGTGGGTTATGCAGTACCCCATATTTCGAAGTGTAAAATAAAGCATTATGTTGGACTCCACTTATTCACCACTTCTGTTCTGTTAGCCTTACCTGTCTCTTAGTTCGGTCACTCCTGCAGTGAGTGACCTCTTCCTCTACCTTGTGGTTCCCACATCAGGTCTGCACCACAGGCCTCCTGCTTCTTAGGAGGCCCTTAGCAGGGGCTCCACAAGAACCCACTCAGAACATGTGCATGTAGCACCTGGAAATGCCCCGTGGGTGAACCATTAACTAGGCCACGGCATGAATGCTGCCTGATTTTCTCTACACAACTGCTTTTGAGACGTCGCATAAAGCTCCTTAGACTTCCTGGGTTCCAGCGACCAAGCGCCCAGAGTGGGAGGCAGCTCGAGAACATTTGTCCTCCCTTCTTCCCTGTTTTGCCCTCTAGTCCCTCACTCTTGCTCCCTAGAACTTAATAAAATTTTAGGTAGGTAAAATCTACCGAGGTAAAATAGATTCGGATTGTGACTGATGACAAAAATGTGCAACGTGTCTACGGCCACGTTGACACGGCCACATTGGACCCTGAACGTGCCCAATCTCGTCCGATCTCAGAAGCTAAGCAGGATCAGGCCTGGTTAGTACTTGGATGGGAGATCGCCTGGGAGTACTGGGTGCTGTAGTCTTAAAAAAAAAAAGTGTGACAAAGAGAAGATATTGAGTGCTGACCATGAGCCAGACAGGCATGGTGGTAAGCACTTACAGTGAGTGCTTACTGAATATAGCAAAGATCCCTAGGTGTCTACATGCAAATGAGAGGAACAAATGCAATGATAAATGTAATAAATAAATAACTACATTATTTAGAATCTTTTAAAAGTATTATGGAGTAGGGGTAGGGAAAGGAAAATAGTAAAACAAATCTAGAGTGATGAAGGAGTTGGCTGCAGTTTCAAATAGGATGGTCCAAGTAGGTCTCACTGAGAGGGTAACATTTGAGCAAAGTCTTGATAGAGATGAGATGAGGGAGATAGCATTCTAGTCACTCCAGGTACAGGGAACTGATCAGCCAAAGACCCTCAGGGCACTTTCAAGAGACAGCAAGGAAGCCAGTGAGGCTGGACGAGAATGAGCAAGGGTAATATAGTAGACAAGAGCTCCCAGAGATGACATGGTAGAGTCAGTCCCAGACAAGTTATCTCTTGCCATCAGACTAAGACCTTATGCTGATTGGCCCAAGCCTGGATTTTTAAACCAGTTGCTGGCAAGAGAAATCAGAAAAATGCCACAATCTCTCCTTTGGTTTATGTTTCTTAGAACCTGCCCTTGTTGCTAAAGCTAAGCCCTAGACGAAAGTGTTGTTATACAGCTGGGAAGGGAAGGGTGGATGCTGGGACCCAACTACAATTTCCTCCATTTTCTTAAGGAAAGATTCCCTGGACCATCTTTAGAGTTTGAGTCCTATTTTTGGCCACATAGCTTCTCTGTGTTTGGCTATTATACCACAGGCTGTCAAAAACAAAACAAAACAAAACAAAACAAAAAACAAAAAAAAAAACAGTTTTCAACCACAGAAACTGGGAGAAAAAAAGGCATAGATGATGTGGGTGGTTGAGGAGATATGCAAGAAAGAACTTACTGGTAATAGATAGCCATTTCTGAGAATAATGTGCTGGCCCCACCTCTGGAATTCTATAGAGGGAGGTGCTCTGCCTGCACGGCTTAGGTGAGACTCTGCGGGGACACCTCTGACAGTAGCTCCGTGAGGTCTCCAAGTCCTTCCCAGCTTGTACCCTTTTGTGACCTGGAACCTAGGGATGGTGGTTCAGAGGAATTGCAGGAACCAGCAGTATTCTTGCTGGCCTCCTGTTGCCTCCACATTCACAGCTTTCCTTTAGATCTCAGCTTGAATGAACACACTCATAAAATGTGAGAATTTAGAGATGATCTAATGCTAATTCAATGCCCTTGGATTTCAAATATGAAAATTGAGCTCAGGGAAGGGCAGTGACTTGCCCAGATATGTGGAGAAAGAAACCTAACTGTTACACTCTCAGGGATTCATTTTCCACCCTCTTAATCCAGTACTGCGTCTACAATAACACTAAACTGGCTGTTTCAGTTTCTTAAAAGTTGTCTATTACTACAAATTTGTTGAATCCTGATTATAAATGTCAAAAATAATCTCAAAGTTATTAGGTGATGACAGAGGACTCCTGTAGACGGAAGGGATTACGTATGACTCAAGTCATCAAGGTTGATTAGGTGGTTATTACCTACTTAAAAGCCAGACAGGATGTGAAGAGTGTGTAGGATATACACATCATTATGAACATTTACCTCCAGGAATGAAAATAAATGGAGGTGAAATTCTACCTTAAGTAACACCATAATAGCAATGCACACTAGATTTTAAGATGGAAAACTTAGGTTTCAGTTATCAAATCTGCCATATCTATATGACCTTGAACCAGGGCACTTCATCTCCCTGAACTGCAATGTACTCATCTGTAAATTGAGATAGTAGGGATAAGCTCATATCATTGTTAAAATTAAATTAGAAATAGATATGAAAATACTTATAACCTCGAAATCTCACAAAATTTTCCAACTGTAAACTGATGGCATGTTGGTCTGGTGGAGGGAAAATGGTGATATGGTTCTCATTATTAGGTTGAAGACAAAATAAATTATTGTAAATAGTTTATTTTTATAATCTCTGAGTCTGATGACATGATAATTTACAAAGTAATGTATGTAGTTCAAAGACATTTGGGGAGACACACTTTTCTCTGTAAGGCTTGCAACTCCTTCCCTGATAGGTGTTATGATATGGTCCTATCTGCTCTACTTCAAAAGCCATTGGTGAGACCTGGATGTCTACTGTGGTCAAGGCTGGGTGAAGAAGGAGCAGGACCTGTGCCCATGAGACAAAACAAGTGCTGGATAGTGGGAGATTGGAGGGTGTTCTGGCCAACAGTAAAGTCTCATTTGGATGGAGAAGAGGAACTACTACCTCACAACTAAAAGGCTTGGCCACCGTTTTTATAGGAGCCTGGAAGCTGGTGCCATAGAAAACAGTCTTTATTCTTGGAGGCAATGTGTATAGTGGTTAAGAGTGCAGGTTCTAGAATGAAATTGCTTAGATCCTTATCCTGATCCTATTAAGTTTTAGTGGTATAACCTTGTGCAAGTTATTAAATACCTCTAAGATTTAGTTTTCTCATCTGTAAAATGGGGATAATAGTCCTAAGTTTTCTTTGTGAAGATTAACTGAGATAATTCATATAAAGAGTTTAGACCAGTAACTGGCGTGTAGCAAGTGAACTGTCAACGCCCCTATCAGACTCATTCAGGTAGGTTTCTTTCTTCACATATAACAATAGATATGAATACTATATATTTTAAAACCCTGAGTATTACTTTTTCTTGTATTTAAATATTTAGTGTTTAAAAAAATTTGCTAAAATTTAAATTCCTCCTTTAACAGAAGAAGAAAAAATGATAAATAAGAAGACTACTTTGAAAAAATATGTGAAGTTAGCTCAGTGTGGCTTTTTTACTACGCTGACACTTGATCAGGTGATGATAACTATCTTTACTTCTGCTTTTCCTTTCATTGATCTTAGTTGTGAAGTCCCGTTTTGGAGACTGTAGACTTTATTTTCTGAGAATTTTAGCTGGGCCATGCCATCTCTCCCACCAGGCCTCCTGAGGGCTTCAGTAGGCTGATCAGAGAGGAGGCCAAAAGCACAGACCTTTCCAGGAGAGGAATGCTATGTGTCATTAAAAAAAAAAAAACCCAACAACAAATACAGCCTCTACGAGAGGGTTTTATAGCAAGGGCCACTCCCAGGGCTGGGAACACTGTGTTGTGGGATTTTAGTCTCTAATTCCATGCAGGGCTAGGATTTCTGGAGGTGAAGACTAAAAATCTCTCCCTTTCACCCAGCGCAGGGTTCTGAGCATGTGAATCTCCTATGTAAATAGTCTGCACATCTTTTACACACACTCGAGGATGCTTCTCCTGTGCCAGAGCCTTCTACGTGAAGACAGTCAGCCAGAAATGCCTGGTGTGTTCATCCCTGTTAACATCTGGTGAGCAGGACACTAGATTGGGGGTTCAACTAGTTAGCTAAATATTCTCCTTGAAGCCTCATTTTGAAGAGTGGGAGAATCTTACCTACATTTTACAATCAACTAATGTGAATAAAAGGAGAAATAAGACATAGCTGCTGCCTCAAAGTTGGCTATTTAAAATTAGTTTTTTACTCCACTGGAAAAGAAAATGGAAAGTGAAAATAACTTGAAGTTTCCATGAAAAGAAAGAAAAAAGAAAGAAGTGGACCTTCAGGAATCCTGGATAAAATCGATACAGGGGAAAGCATTTGTACTCTGCAAGGAAACTCCCATGAGAACTGAAGGATGGCACGTCATCCCCGCACACTCCCAGAGGGCCACCCTATCACCTTTTCCTGAACCACGGTAAGCTGTACTCTGGGGAGTAATTCACATCGCTGCCCTTCCTTATGGAGCTAGTGACTCGGAGATGTTGCTTGCAGTGAAGAATTACAAAGTATAAATTAGCTCAAATTCTGGATAAGCAGGAGCCAGTCATCCTTAAGTAACAGCAACAGCCTCCCCTGGGCAGAGCCATGACTACAGCATCTTCACTGCCTCACCTGAAATGCAGTGGGTCTCCCAACTTCCATCCCTCTCTAGAATATTTACTGCCCACCCCCACAGAAAACAGAGATGCAGGAAGTTCCTAAGAAGCAGATTCCTGGATATAGAGCAATAATTGGAGAAATGGGGTTTACCAACTTTTAGTCTGCCCAGTAGCTGCTCGAGCCTCCATTTCATCATCCAGCCAGAGGATTTTTGTTGCAGCAGATAGAGTTGCAATAAAATCCAACACTGGTCATGCCATGGATCATTGGCCTTGTCCAGAGTTCTTGATTATTTCTTTCAAACTGGAGTTGTAGAAATCCTACCTTTATTATGCCTGCCCAGTGACACATTCTGAGTTGTGGCTTTTGCGCGCCCTATTATAAGGAGAACATGCGCCAGCCACGAGGACAGGAGAGAAACAGCTATTTGTTGAGCACACTACTGCTAGTATTATTATAGCTGATTATATGTAAAATGAACAGCTAACTTTTTTTTTTTTGAAGCTTATTTCCCCTAGGCACTGTGCTAAGTGCTTTTATTACTTGTTTGAACTCATTTAATCTTTCATGAGGATTTTGATGAAACACTATAAGAAAGGCAGATGTCATTTTATTATCTCTATTTTTATAAACAAGAAAAATGATTTTTAATGTATTGAAGAAACTGTACAAGCTTCCTCAGGTAGTATGTGGTGGATCCAATTCAACCCATACTTTCTGTACCCAAGCCTTATACTCACTCTATCAGCTCAGTCCTTTCAGCAAAGCAAGAAGGAATTTACCACAGGGAATTAGAGGCTTATGCAATTATCAGATGGACTTGGAGAGCAAAAGTCAGGAAGGCCACTCCTGATTTTCAGAAAATCTAGATGGGTTGGAATTGCAGGAGGGTCACTGCTGGCGATTTCAGCTTCCAGAAGCACAAAACACTTGGTTCTTAGAAGGGTGTGTGGAAGCTGCCAGCAGAAGGCAACATGTTCTGCCTGTTCATGAAGGTGCAGTAGCCACTGCAAAGAATAATTTCTCCTCTTTCACTCTATAAACCTTATAAGAGTGCCTTTGACTGATGGACCTTAATCTGGAAACATGCAGGCTTTTGCTTAACCCTGCTAGCAAAGATTCTGGATAATGTAGTTTCCAGGAGTCTCCCCTATGATGCAGGGGAGAGTATAGAAGGAACTGGAATGGTGCTGACCACTATCTGTTCTAATCACTGTTTTCCACTGCCTTCCAGTAAAAGAAACTTTTTCATGGTAGTAAACAGTACTACCACCCATTCCTCTGGCAAACAGAACATCTCCATGTGATGGACACAGGGACTGGAGAGTTTTAAAATCCAATATTCCTGGCCTTAGGTGCTTATCACAACTCCCACTAATCCTACTCAGATGACTGAAAGCTTTTCCTACTGTATCATTTTTTTACCATCGAATTTACTTTATTTAGTGAAATGCATCAATTCACATCAGATATTATAACTTTTGCAATCACTGTTTATTCTCCTCCTTCACTCAGGTATATCTATTACTTGTTTATCTTTTATAGATTATATTTTTAATTATGTGTAATTGGTATATAATACTATATTAGTTATATTAGTTTCAGGTATACAATATAGTGATTTGAGATTTTTATGTCTTATAATATAATCATCCCACTGATTGTAGTAATCATTTGTCACCATGTAAACTTATCACAATGTTATTGATTATATTTCCCTTCACCTTTTCGCCCATCCCCCACTCCTTAACCTCTGGTAATCACCTCTTTGATTTCTGTTTCTATGTATTACTTGTTTATCTTGAATGGTCTTCTTCAATGAGAATTTCTCCTGTTAAGAGTTTTTAGTGTTAGTGCCTGAGATTGTTCCATAGTTTATTATTTTTTTATTTAATCAGTGGCTGTGACATCTACATTAGACCCCTCATCTGTCACAGTGTATTATTCCCAAAGAGTCTTCCGGGTCCTGAATTTTCAAAGAAAACCAAAGAGTTAAGCCATATCTCAGGTGTCACCGGTAGCCTTAGGCATGAGTAACAGAAGAAGTGACATTGAGGGAAAGAATAGAGAATAAGTAAGTGAGAAGTAGAATGGAAAAGAGAAGGGAGAAAGGTGAAACAGAACCATGTGTCATGGAAAATAGGAGCAGTAATACCACCAACTGGTTTGAAACTGACCAGAGAAATTGAAGCAATAGATTCTATCTCCTTAATATGTGTCTAATCAGTCTCTTCCTCCTCCCTTAATACCAAGATCATCATCTTCCTCACTCCCTCCCTCCCTCCCTCCCTCCCTATTGCAACAGCCTCCTTATTTGTTTTCATGTCTCCTACTTCACTGCCACCAATGCAGTCTCCTTAGGACAATCTTACAGAAAAGGAAATCTAATTATTTTGACTACCCCACCCTCACGTAAGCCTACTCATAATCTGTTCATGTTAACAAAAATTTTTAATGGGGAAAATCTTATAAAGTTAATTTTTAAAGGGTGAGTATAAATTGCTTTTACAGTAAAATTTCAATTAGGTAAAAAAAAAATGTGAAAAAATATTGGAAGACATCTGCCAAAATGATAATCGTATACCTTTGTGTGGTACAGTTATGGATACTTTTTTTTCTTTCCAATTTTTCTACAATGCCATATATTATTTTCATAATCAATAAATAATAAAATCTTTCTTTAAATGACACAAAAATATACCAAGGTACCATGTTATGATAAAACTCAGCCTTTGTCTCTTCAGTGGTACATTATAAAGTCAGGCAATCAACTAATTTATCTTGGAAAAAAGGAAAGAGACATTTGATGGAATAAACTTACACTTTTGTGTTATTTGTTATCAACCTTCTAATGAAATTAGAACCCAAGGTGAGAAGTAAAATACACACACAGCATATACATTAGTGTGTATATGTGTTTATGTGTGTATTGTAGACATGTTAAAGTCATCATAAGATTCTTTCTCCTTACAGGGTATTAATTCCAAATCAGAGAAAGGGGAGGCCCAGAGAAGTTCTTTCATCTTTGTGAGGTTTCCCAGGAGGTAATGCTCATGAACGTTAATCAGTACTGCTTATATCAGCCCTCTGTTAGTTCACTGTCAGGTGAAAGAATGGCAGAGTTCTCTATCTTTGAGTCACATTGATTGGGTTAAAATTTATTGAAGGTACTTATTGTTCTTGTAAGTCTTTAAAATCCAGGAGAAAAAATGATCTGATCCGATTAAAAGAATGTTTTCGTTCTACTGTGAAAAATTAGCATCTTTTCTTTGTTCTAATTTTCCAGTAAGATTTATAATAGATTACAGCCCTGGGCCAGTTTATGACTCTCTTGGTACTTAATTGATTTTAACTGGCAGACGGGTCATGCTCAGAAATTCTTCCTCTCTAGGCAAAGAGTTAATAAGAATCCATTCTTTCTGTCTCTATTCCAATGTAATTCAATTTGGTGGTAAAATTTAAAAGATACAGAAAAAACACAATGTTATTTCCTTATATATTTATATATCTTAATCTCCAAAGATCCTTATTTTTCTCATTTTAATCTATTCTTATATAGACTTGCTATTGCTATCTAATTGGTATTTCTACTTTAAATTTTTTCCCTCTGTATTTGATGACATCTTCCCCCCATGCCCAAGAAGTAACCAATATAGAAAATGGTTTTTAAGGTAAATTTTTTAGGCGAGCTTTTACTCACCTTATTTTCTGTCTATAGCTGAATGTGAATGAATTATTTTAAATGATGTTCCAAACTATTAGAATGTATATTACTGTCAAATGACTTGTTTTTACACAGAACAATCCTAAATTAGTGCCTCTTTCATCTCAGCACTGTTGGGTACATCTTTCTTCCTTCAAAGGTGATTGTCGATACATACAGCTACATCTACCTATTCTAATGAAATTATCAGTCATTTCATTAGATGCTTCAGAAGAAACATAAAATTAAGTTTGAGTTCGTTTGCCCAGAAGTAGAATGGTTCCAGAAGTTCATTTGACTATAACTTTTCATAGAATCATTATATCACAGTGACTCTTAGAGTAAGAAATTTTTGTTGAATTAATCTATTCTATCAACACAGCTTTTATTTTGAGGCTTTGGCAATTTATGTTGCTATGGGAGAGCTTCTAAATTATCTGCTCGATACGAAGACAAATGAAAGAGTAGCCCTAGAACTCTACACACAGTCCTGAAGGTTGACTTCCTGGTTTAACAGTAAAAGGGAAATAAATTCCCAAATTCTGAGGAAATGTTTGGGATTTTTCAATGTGCCTGTTAGCATTATTATTTTGGATTTACACGTATATTTCCCTCATTTCTCTTTCTTTTTCTGCTGTTTTTACTTTCACGTTTCTGTTATATATTTGGCAAAATGACATTGGATTAAGGAAAAAAAATGAAGACATGAAGAGAATGCTTGACAGTGAAAGGATGGTAGAGTCAATGTATTAGGGGTCCCAACTAAAATATTATTGAAATCAGGGTACTAGAGGGAGTAAGCAGAAAATATAGAAGAATAAGAGACTTGTAATTGAGATTACGGAAGAGTTGCAGATATTGGCAGTGACAAGTTCTAGAGTATATGACCGTGAGAGTGTATAACTGACGTAGGAGATAAGATCCTTGGAGATGGAGGTCAGAATATCAGAAGTATTATTCCCATGGATATAAAAATTACCAAAAATTAAGACTGAAGTGTGTGATGAGGTGACAGTGAGCCTGGTACTAACATCTTTGAGGAATAAATGGAATGTTTGGGGGTTGGCAGATGACTGTAATAAGGAGAAATTTTGGTTGATAAGACCAGGAGCTGAGGGCTTAAAGGCAGGAGAGGGGGTCAGTGATCTGGAATGAAATGAGGATTAAGAAGGCTACCTTAACTCTAGGTCTATTTGTAGATAGAGTATAAGAAAAATAACTATCTCTTGAACTTCCAGAGGAGGCAGTGCCTTCATAGTATATAGCCAGGTTTCAGTTAGAATAAGAAAATGGAAGGAATGCTGGGAGGAATGGAGTGTGGGAGGGTTTAAGAATCCAGAAGCGGTGAGGGGTGGAGTCTGATTAGGGGATGTATAGAGGTCGAGGGGATGAGGATGGTGTGTCTTCCTGTACACTGGCACAGTGATGTACTACTCATCCGCATTAGCAGAATGGTGGTTTTGGGCTAATACTTAATTCATAGCTGAGGTGCCCATGGGGTAGACATCTTATCTTCTGTATGTTTAGGAGTCTTTGCATAGCTCTTCTGGTTGTCCTGATCCATGATCTTTGGGTCAGTCTTGAGGGGGGGATGCTGAGGGGGCCAAGACACAAAAGAGGGCTGAACTATTGCTCCATGTCCCATCTCACTCATTTATTCACACAGTAAACCTTCTTGAACCCTCATCATGCTCCATTTATTATGTAAGTGTTGGAGTTATGCCAGATCCCTGCCCTCAGGGTACTCATTTTTGAGACATGCAAATACATGAATGCAATCTTATGTGATAGGTGAAAGATAAAGAGATTAGTTTAATTTAATAGTTTAGTTTAGAATATTTTGCATGCATTTTATATACTAATGAAACATGCAGATAGAATTATTTAAAATGCAATTGGTATATGGATCTGGGGCTCAGTGAGGAGTAAAGGATTAAAATATAGGTTTGTTGGGGGGTGTAGAAGGGGGAAAAGGGGACAAATATGTTGTGACAGAAAGAAATCTAACCATGGGCAGTGAACACGCAATGCAATGTATATATGCACCTTACTGTTGAATTGTACACCTGAAACTTACTGGATTTCATTAACCAATGTCACCATAATAAAAACAAAAAATAAATAAAAATAAAATATAGTAAATATAGTAAATAAAATAAATAAATAAATAAATAAATAAATAAATAAAATAAAATTTATAAGTTTAGAGGGTCTGAGGGGGTCCAATAACTAATACCCCTCTTCTTCACCTGAGTTCCTAATCGAACAAGAAATAAAACAAAAGAGAAAAGGAGAAAGAAGACCAAACTGATTAAACTCACAGTGGAGAATATATGAAGACAAGTAGATTTTGTAACACTGAACACCAGAATTAGATAGCATTACCCACCCAGCGGAGGTAAATTTCCAGGGACCACGCCTGCTAGTTCAGGGCCTTTACCATGCAACTTATCACATACTCGTGAACAACGACACGTGGTGCTGAGACAATGAAGGAAGTGTTGAGCCACACATGCCAATTTATTCTTTCCAAACTTACCAATTTAATAACTGACTTGACCTACCAAAGAATCTGTTAAGTCAGAAGAGGACAGACAAAGTCAGAAGAGGAATGGGACCAGGAGGATTTTACTTGTGGGGACATTTCCATGTGGAGGGAAACATCAGAAGTAAAAAAGAAGCATTTTCCCTACCGTTCACCCCTTAATGAAATCAGACAACTTAGGGGCACAGACTGTGAGAAGACAAAAAGCTGGAGCAGGAAGTCTGGGTCACTAGAAACTAGGAGAGGACAATTTGGGAGTGTACCAAATGAAGAAAAGAAAGATCTCAAGGGGAATAAGATTCTCTTGTTTAGGTGAATAAACCTAACTTTTGCACTCCAAGAGCCACTTTAATGTAATAATTTTGTATTAATAAAATTTTGACTGCATGACTCTCTGTTTTCTAAGAGTTTCCTATACATTTTTTGATTCATACCATTTTGAAAATTATAAGATAAATAGTATTTTACTGCTGTCATATAAAGGAGGCCACCAGAATCCAGAGAACTTGAGTAACTTAGCCAAGATCCCTCAACTAGTCAGAAGAAAGCTTAGGCCTAAATCCAGGATTCAGACGAAGGCCCATAGGCAGCACTCTCTCTGGGTACTTAACTGGAAAACTATTGGTAGATGATCTCTTGATTCTGTGATTATTTAAAAAAAAGGGGTGACCAAAATGATGATCTGTTATTAGTTATGACCTCTCAGATACTAATAGGACTAAAAAGAGCACACAAGATCTATAATTTATGAGTGAAATAATTGTAATACATTATCTGTATGTTTAACATTAGATTAGTATTACCCTAACTCTGTGACATAATTGGGTTCTTTTGGGCTCTTTAGTACAAGGGAAAACTTAAAGCTGAGGTAAAAATCATAAAATATCTGAGAAAACATGTATTTAGTATCAGTGCAAAGTTGCGATTTGTATGGAAAATTCACCTAATAATTTAAAAATAGCATTTAACATAAAAAACACTGAACCTCAGACTTTTTTTTTCCTCCAAAAGTGTACTTTTTCCCAATCTGTACGCCCTCCAACATTCCTTAGGCTTTAATTAAATAAGAGCAGGAAAGAGCATTGGGCTTGGGTTCAGGATAAATATCCCCAGCTTGAACAGGAGATGTTGCTTTAATGACTTGGAATGTGTCCAGAAAGCTCAGACTGGCTAGCAGGCAAATCTGACAGCTACTGGATCTCCAGCAATAGCATTCTAACCAATTAAAAACTGAGGTAGAAATAATGGTTTGTCACTGAGTGGTATTTCAGAAACCAATTGGTCCAGATTAACCAGAGGATTAACTTTTTAAACTGAATTTAAAGGTCACGGGAAGCTGACTTTAATAAAAGAGAAAAGCATTCAATTAGAAGGGGAAAATTTATATATAGAAATTAGGTTAATAGATCTTGCTACATTATTTATAGACAACTAACCAAATTGCTGTCTTATTTTATGGCATGAGTTCATAGTCAAAGATAAGTGTGTTCATTATAAAAAAGAAAGTTAAATGAGCAATCAGGTATTACTAAGGGATTCTTCTAATGGAAAGGGAATAGGTGGGCTTCCAACATCCACAAATGTGTCATTTTAAAAAAGGATTCTTGATAGGTAAATTCAGCCTACTTTTGACTGATACTGAACTTTGATGGGCCCAAAGTCAAGTTAATGATTTGACTATCTGACTCGTGGAGGTACCTGCGATCAACTTGTCAGATGGCATGCACCTGAATAAGACAACACCAGAGGCCGAATATTATCAGGGTCACTGAAACATGTGTGTGAAGAGAAGGTTTCAGTGTCACTTGCAAAGCTTTTCACCTACTGGATGAAGGGTGACTTTTCCTTGTTGAAAAAACCATTTCTCTGAGATTCACTCTTCCTGCAGTAACCTGCCCCCACAGCATCCATTCTCTGTTGTGCCTGTCAACTCATCACACATAAAGTGAAAGTAGTTTGGTGTTAAGTGGGAGAATCTTGAGATAGACCGTAGGTGAATTACTAGCATGCAGTTAAGTGTTAAAATGATCGTGTTTAAAGTTATTTTCTGTACTTAGCCATACTAAGTTTTAGTAAACATTTATAGAGAGAAGATTGGGTTGGGGAGAGTTGAAGGAAAAGAAGGAGGGAGGAAAGTTGGTGGAAGGGCAGCAAGATATTGTTGCTGATGGTCTGAGATTAGAATGGCCAAATAACTGTGTCAGTTTCAGTTCTGTTGTGTATGTGTAGAACTTGAGTTAAGTTCTAGAACTGGATTCGAAGAGCTGGATTTTGATGTGAAGAGTAATATTGTGTCAGGGGTATGTGAAGGACCTTACAGAAATATGACACCTCATCTGTTTAAAGGGAGCCTTTGATCCCTCTCTGTGGTATGTGTCAACAGGCCCTAGCAGGTACCACTTGTTCTATCCATGCCAGGCAGGTGTTAGCATTTTAGGCAAGATTTGAGTTCTTACACCTGGTCTATTAGCAGACATCTAGGTCTAGGGCACAGTCAACTTTATGGGCAGTTGGTTCAGTGTTCAGTCCAGCTGGGGTGTTTTTTCTGAATGGGATTGAACACTTATTAGAAGCTTCTCATGGGGACAAACCATATTTTATGCCTATATTCAGGAATAATTTTCAATTGATGTGCATCGTTTGGACTACTAGGAGATCAAAATGCTTTTTCACCAGTGGTATATGGCTGCTGCCACAAACAACCCCTGCCCCATATACAATGCTACCCACCTTTGCTGCCCTGGCCTCTTCCTCACTATCCAGCAACTAAAAGCCTGGGCCAGAAGGAGACCTCCAGGACTCTGAACCAGCACTGCAACAACCAGTGTCCATTCTTAGGGGCTGGTGTGGAATAATTTGAATATTGCTCCTGGCTACCTCTGTGCTGTGCTGTTAGCAATTAGTAATGCTTGTAATGTTTGTCTCTCTTATTGTTTCAGTTTAGAGAGGTCACCTCATTGACTTCTGTTCACTGGGAGGCACATAAGTCAATTTCCTGCAGCTATCAATGAAGCAGTTGGTTAACATCTTTGGCTTATATACACCAAGACTGGGCCTACATATCCCAAACGATATGTAGGCTTAGAGGTTACTATTACCTGGTTTGTTTAGATGTGAAAGCTGTCAAACTAGTTTTCTTCATATGAAGTACACTTTGCTGACTGAATTATGTAAATTGGCTACTTATAGAAGGGCTAAATTAACCAGATAATTGACAGTTTCACTTTGTTTTAGGTATAACCTTATTTTTTGTTAGAATTTATAGTAAGAAATACAAGCATTTAAAACTTTCTTAGCATTAGCACAATTCCTTTGTCAACAGTTCAGTTTTCTAAGCCATGAGTTTAAGTTTTATTCACTTTTAATCCAGTTCTACTCAAATTGTAAGAAATAACTGTAACCAAATTAATTGACCAATGTTCGTATTTTATTTTTTATTTTTTTCCCAATGTTCATATTTTAAACACTTAGTAAAAAGCCTTGTTCTGCTAGTAACATTTTATCTCAAACTAAATTTATCCTTCCTACATAGGGACGGCATGAGGCTGAGCAGAGTGGTGTTCATTCCACTTCTGAGACTCGGCTGAACTCCAGTTGATAGATTTTGGGAAAAGTGTATTCGTAAAATGCTAATAGAGTTCCTATTAGAAGCCATGTACTCCTTTGAGTTCTAGGGATTCAGCAATGAACAAAACAAAGTCTCTTCCCTCCTGGGCCTTAAAATAATCCTATGCTACTGTGCTATATGCAGGAAAAGAATCATGAATTCCCTAAACATTTTGAGGATCTTAAAAAAGATTCTAAGTTATTTTTTTATCTTATTTTTTATTCATTCTAGTGATCATACTTCTCTGTTGTATATTATATCCTGGTTGGAGAATGAGCAAACCTGAAAAGAAGAAAAAACATCTCAGAAAAATACTTTTGGTTATATTCATTTATGCTTCAATTCATTAGATATCACTCTAATAAACAACTTCTGGATACATTTTTCAAAAAAGGTGTGCCTTATTTGTTGGCTTTGGTAAAATGCACCCTTAAAAGGGTGTCTGTATCCAGAATCCTCTGTGCATTGTACTGGTGCAGCCCTTGTGCGGGTACCACTATATGGAAAGCTCTTCCCTGCAACTTGCCACTAGTGCAAGTTCAATCTTTCTGGTAATTTTCAGACTCATTACTTTGGTGCAGATGTTTTCCTCCATGTATAATTTATCCTTTAAAATTAAGGATGTGACAGCCATGTGAAGACCACACTTCCTTCAAAGCCTTGCTCAAACATTTCCCACTCCAGGAATCCCTCTCAGAGCTTTTGAGATGGAGCTCATCTCTCTTCTCTCCTATGGCTCATTATTCATTACTTACTACAGTCTATCTTGAATTAGGATACTTTGTGTATGCATCTGCCTCCTCCTTAAAGCGTGAACTTCTAGAGGACTATGGCTTTATATTAATCATTTTTGTATTTCCCAGGGTAGCTAGCGCAGTGAGTTATACAGAGTAGTCACTTAATAAATGCTTATTGAATTGAATTGAATAAAATAATTTAGCATCAGTATAATCCTTTATCACTGATTTGAAAAGATGGAGAGAGAAAAAATTGAGTTAAGCTGAACCATACTCATTTTTGCAATATGCTATATCAGATATAAATATTGTTCAATATTTGTTTCAAGTTTCTTATAGAACATTCCTTCGATTCATAGATATACTATATTTGGGAGTTCTGAATTAAATTACACATTAGGCACCCTGTCTCAAGTTTATAAAGTTTATAGAATTGCCTAGGCTTTGTGGGACCCCCAAAATAAGACAAATAAAGCCCATCGAACTTTTTTTGAAAGCCACTGGAGAGGAATAAAATACAAAAAGGTAATCATGCAGTAGCAGCAGCAACCAGACTCCCTAAATTGTGTCAAACTGCCTGACTAGTTAGGGCCATGTTCATGGCATCTCCTGCCTTTTCTCTAACTCTCTCCAGTCCATCTGCTGCCTTGGGAAGCTTGCTCTCATTAAAAAGGATAGAAAACTAGCCACATCATTACATTCACTTAAGGCAGAGTTTAGTTGGTCAGTTCTCACTACTGTCAGTAACAGCTGCCACTTTGGGATTTTGAGTCCTTATTGGCATCATAGTTTGGGTTGGGATTTTTATTTGTCTTACTTTGAAATTTACATGTCTTTAGAACAACTAAAATTCACAAGAACAAACTAATTAATGGATTCCATTTTTGACAGCTACAAGAAGACGGATGAGAAAGTAACATGCTTCTGGCAGCGTGTTATCAATTGGGAGGCAACAGTGCATTCCCTCTATGTGGAACAGTGAGCTGGAACCAACACTGACAGATGACACGGCCCTTTGACAGTGACGCCTGTACAAGCTGACAGCTCCACTTGCAGTCAGTCAGTCAAGTCCACGCTTTGCAGTGGAATTTTAACGGGCTTGATCTGCAGAATATGCTTTGCCTACTTCTCAGCTTGTAGTAGAAGTGAATAAAAATTTCAAAACATTCACATTAAATAGTGAATCCTAGGATCTACTACTCAACCTTCTTTTCCCCTCAAAGCTGAGAGTAATAATAGTAAATAAAGCATAATCTTGGGGGAAAAAACTCACAAAACTCTAGGATATATAGGAAAGGAATAATTCTCCCCTTAAAATGAGGTTTTCTATAAATCGATGTAGTTTACATATTAGTTAAAATCTCTTAAGAAACACGAGGTCCCAGGTTTCCCAAGGAAATTATAATTTAATCATAAAAATATGTGTGTGCATTTGTGTATGTGCGTGTATGTATACAGATCACCCTAAAGGGACTGACTGATTTAATTATGCATTTAAAATTTATTGAATATACCAAAAAACTGCTTCCAAATATTAAAAAATATTTTTCTTTAAGGAAATTAGTCTTGCTCATTTACTTCCCGGTTTTAGGTCTTGCTTTTTATTTTACCTTTTGGCAGTCTTTTCTCTTTGAACAAGACATACATGAAGCTGATTTTTCTGTGTGACTTTTGTTAAAAGTTACCATACTGTGTTTCAGTTCCTTCACCAATAAAATATAGCTAATCACCCCCTCACCATCAACATACCTTATAGGCTCAGAGCAAGAAATAAGGCCATCAGGTTGCAAAGTAGTGACTGGAAGTCCAAATTGGACTGGCAGGGGTGTTATGAATTTTTTGCATTTGGATACGCCTACGCTGGGCAGGTACCCTCCAGTTTACATAGCCTCTGCCCCCTGCCTAACACTGTGTCTCTTTGCACATGTATATAACTTGCCTGGGCTCTGAAGGCAATGGAGTTTGTGACCATGGCATCATCAACCAATGTGTTCTCACTTCTCCTCAAAGAAACTAATAGTAATTCTAACGTTGTTAGTTTCGAAAGACTCAGCATAAATGGAAGATATAAATAGAATTTAATGGTGGAGACAGGCAAATACATATGAAAGAAGCATGTAATTGCAAAGAACAACTAAAGTAAAAAGGTAATATTGGCACATAATGCAATCTCTGTTCCAAGGGCAAGCCACGTACCCTGGAACACTTGTAACTAGTCCTTCCATCCCGACCATCTCTCTCCCAATAAACAAACACATAGTAGAGCGCTGAGGCTAGCAATCTTTTCTTAGGCCAAGATAAGTGACTCATTTGTTACTTGAGTTATCTAGCCAATTGTGATAACTGAGCCAACCCTCACATATGTATAATTATAAATGATTAGAAGAAGTGATAGGGAAGACACGTGTTAGAGGGATGAGTTTCTGAAATGTCTCAAAGAAGAAAAGTTTGTGGATTGGTGGAGAAAAGGATGTTATTTTAAGCAGAGAGAATGGTTTATGCAAAAGTTCAGAGATGAGAAAGACTAAGTCATCACTGCTAGAATGGAGCCCATGCACTTTGTAATGAGGAACAGATAAGGCTGGGTTCCCTGGATTAACTAATAATACCAAGTATTACAGCATGCCAGTTTGTAAGGAAACACATTTCACAGACTGCATACAAAAGCTAAGTAAGATATAATGACCTTCCATTTGTTTTATGGTAATTGGACATTTATTTCATGAAGTAAGTACTGCTATTATACCATGACCCATGATAAAAAGGAAAACTTTTCAGTTTACGTTTCACCCATCATAACCTTGAATATTAAAATAAACTTACATGCTCCATTAACTAGAAAATAATTTCTTTCCATGCTTTGAATTTGCCTAGGGTGTGGTTTTCGGTGAGGACAAGTTCAATTGATATGCTTGAAGAATTCTAATTAAGAAACAAGGTAATTTCAAAGATATGACATTTAATGCATTACTAGTATCCTTTTAATGTATGCTTTTATTTCATCCTTCAGTTTCTTGAAGCTCCATATTTTTTTGAGGTTTAACTTTGTGATTTCTATATCAATTAAACCTTATAAGTCAAGCCAACCTCTTATCAGACAGATAAAAATTATCATAGGCTGATAAAAGATATTCGATTATTGCGTAGTATGCCTAGAATAACATATCAGTGACTATTAGTTGGATATCTATGTGCTAAGTGCCTTGGTGGTATTAAAAATATTGGATGTATTTTTTTTCCCCTCTAATGAAGCAGTTCAGGATATAAAATAGACGATTGTTGAAAATAGATTTCCTCATTAAATTAATGCTTCTTGCTAGGTTTCTCTTTTTCTTAAATCTCTAATCAGTTTTATTTGCAAAACCCTTGACCAATTGTATGATGGAAAAATACAAAATGGTTATATCAAATAGTCATACTACATAAGAGCTTTAAATAAGATGAATAGATTGTAAGATAATTTGAGTGCATAAAGTTAATTATAAGAAGAATTTGCACTATAGATGGGGAAATGAGGGAACAAACATTCAAATAAGTAATTCCAGTCAGATAATAGGGGAGTATCCAACTCAGACAGGATCCACAAATGCTTGGAGCATCCCAGATTCCTGTCAGATCTCTCACTGCCACTTTTATGGCTCACAGCCTGTTGCATTCGTGTAGTGGAACTGAAAGCTTATTTGCGAGAGAGCCACACCTCAACAGCACATTCTACTGCAGTGAGAGAATTAAGCCTGTAAGGAAGTACATGGTGATTTGGGTCACCTTCATAATTATGACTTGATTTTTTCCTCCTCTTTTTTAATCAGAATAACAAATGGTTTTTGTTGGAACATCATCCTGAGCATTTATAAATGGCAGGGATCAAAAGTAATAGTTCTTAGCTTAAATAAACTTATGTTCAAAATATGAGTCTTAATATTAATTAGAAATTCTCTTTTTTGATGGTTTCTGTACACCCAAAATAAGTTATTTGTTTTATAAATTTCCTAGGAAATAGTTGCTTAAAATTATGTTGGTTTGCATATTCCTTATTCCTTATAAGTTGGATAAAACTAAATAAGACTGACTTCATAACATCTATAGTAATGAATGTATTAATTACAAATAGTCTTTGCTTTTCAAAACTCATTAACCTCAACAGCAACCATTTACTCCTTTTTTTCTCTTTTTTTCCCCCAAATATAATTTTGGGCTCAGTTGCTTCATTTTTCACTTTCCCACATCTTGTGGGACTCCACTGAGTGAATCTTGCAGGAGCCAGGGAGACCAAGACAACACTGACTCAGTGTATCCACTATATTGCCACTGGTCTCTTTCTGTTTTCTCAAGCTATAGATTTCTTTCTTTTCCCTCTTTCCTTCCTTCATTCATTATTGACTATGTGTTGGGCTGTGCTCGATGCTGAAGAAACAACAATGAACCATATAGGCTTGGTTGCTTTTGCCGAGCCTGTAGTCTCGGCAAAAGCAACTGCACAAGCAATTATGATGCAATATAAGAAATGCCATAATGGGAAGCATAAAAGGAGAACCCAACCCAAAGGCCTAGGGAGACTACCTGGAGGAACTGGCACAACAGACAACTAAAAGATGAAAGAGAATTGGCCAGTGAAGAGATGAGACATGTTCCTGCAGGTGGTATAGCATATGCCAAGGCCTATATGCAAAAGAATGTGAAGGAAACTCACTATGGCTGAAATATAGGACACTTGTGAGGGAGTGGTGGCGATGACTCTGAAGCCAAACAGGTGGCAGGACCTTCCTTGGTCACAAGGGGGCTTATAAACCGTGCTATGTTAAGATTTCATTCTTAGAGCAATGGGGAGCCAATTCCAGGAACTTCTATTTGAAGTACATATGTGTTTTATATTCTCTCCACATTATCATGAGCAAAGAAGGAGAAGAGGGACATAATTCATTTTCTTGACAAATATCATATTGACCTTTTTATCTCATTATACTTCTGTCTCTGTCTCTGTTTCTCTGTGTGTGTGTGCATCAGTAGAAAAGAATTTTCCATCTAGATAACTGGGATTCTCTATCCCTAAAAATCGTCTTCCAAAGCCCTCTGTCTTCCTGAGTTCTCCAACCCTTTTTTCTAACATGTGTCTTCACTGACTTTTAAAATATACATTTTTAAGCACCTATTTTTGCCAATCGTTGTGGTAACTAGAAAGAATTAATGGTGGGCAAAAACAGACACACTGCCTACTCTCGTAGTTTACATCTTTGTTAGTTTCCCAAAGAAAACCCCAAATAAGTAAATGATAGATATTTTCCCAGTGATAAAGGAATAAAAGTTTAGAAGCACAGAGCAACTTTTTCTCAAGAAGAGCACTTCAGAGAATACAGATCTGGATTGAAATGATTATTGGTTTATGTTTAAGCTCTGTTGACATGATGACAAATAAATATTTAGGCAAGTTGTAAACTGATGTGTGAAGGCCACAGCAGTATCTTAACTTCTCCATACCTTTTCCCTGCTTCACTCAGAAATGTTTTGTGAAAATGTTTCAAACTGCTGCAGTATACTATCACACCAAAGGCGGGTTTCCAGGGGGAAAAAAAAAGTGGCAGCAGCTTCCCTGCTCCCACAGAGCTTAATGTTTTTCAGTTATTTATATCTCATAGCATGTGACTCCACGGCATGCCTGAAGGTGCCGGAGAATAGAAAAGAAAAGTAGGAGGACATGTGAGAAGGGATTAAAACACATGGCTGGAAACAAAGGAGAAATGAAGGTGGGAGAAAATAAAATGTATGCAGTTTTTCATAGGATTTAATGAGCACGCATATTAATTAAATCAATCTCACTGGCTAAATTCACATTCTATAAATGATATGTGTAAAGACAGATATAATGGGAGGGAGGCTGACTATTTCTAAGCTTACATTAATCACTTAATGAGTATTTATTGATTACCTTTGTATTAGATGGCACAAAGAGATATAAAAGAACAGAAATCCAGTGAAAATGTGAGAGTTTTGTTTACTTTTAACTCCATGCTACTTGTTCCAACACTCTGATTGGGAGGAGCTACCGATCCCTGGGTTGGGGGCACTGATACCTTAGAAAATTCTCAGAATCCAGTGCTCTTCTATATGGTTTCTTTCATGCCATTCTGAGACCTCCTTGCATTGGCCAAACCTTTCGAGAGCTGAAAAGGTCATTTCTGGAATGAGGCTGCAGGTACTGTGATATGGACATTCTTTAACCAGGGAACTTGTGGGATCTAGAGACCATCTACTGGAGGCTCATTTGGCCAATAGAACTACCAGGGAAATTTTTACTGAATTGAAAGTGTTTTTCAGGCCACGTTCCCAAATCTGGCTGTCTATTAGGATCCCCGTGAAGGCTTTTAAAAATACGCATTCATGGCCTAATGCCAGATTTTCTGACCGACTCAGAATTTTCAGAGTGTCAGAATCTTAAATTTTCAAAAGCTTTCAGCGTGAGTCTTATGCAGCCAATTTTTGAATGTGCTGGGGAAGGACTAAATAGCAACTCATACTAAGACTGTGTCATTTGACTCTAGAGTTTTCTTTCTGAATTTTGATTCAGTTTAACAATGATAATTTAAACATCTGCTAAGTATTATTTGGAAGCCACTAATAAACATGAGTGAAAATTATTTTTCTTAATGTAGATAAACAGTTATAGTTACTAACCTGTTGAAAGCTTCAAAACTATTATCTTATTTAATGATTACAACAGCTCTAGGAAGTAAATACTGTTATTGTCTCATTTTCCAGATAGAGATACTGAGGGTTAGGCAGTTTAAATATCTTGACTAAGGTAAATATAGTTACTCAAGAGCCTGAGCTCCTAACCACTCAGCCTTCTAAATCTCTCTGTACATTTAATAAAGATGAAGCTTAGAAGGAAATACTATCCAATGCTAAGCAATGCATTGTTTAAACAACTGGAAAAAAATTACTGTTTTTTTTGGGTAAAATGGTTTATATGAATTACTTGCTTGAAGATTTATATATATATTTTGGGGGGGAGTTATTTTTAAAATAATTTTTTATTTTTTTATTACAGTTGACATACATTATATTAGTTTGAGGTGTACAACATATTAATTAGACATGATATAATTTATAAAGTGATCACTTTGATAAATCTAGTACCCATCTGACACCATACATAGTTGTTGCATTGTTATTGACTACATTATATTCCCTATGCTATATTTTACATTCTCATATCTATTTTGTAACTACCAATTTGTACTTCTGAGTCTCTTCTTTTTTTCCATCCATCTCCCTAACCCCTTCCCATCTGACAACCATCAAAATGTTCTCTATATCTGTGAAGTTATTTCTGTTTTTATTTTGTTTTTTAGATTCCATATATTAGTGAAATCATATGGCATTTGTTTTTCTCTGTCTGACTTATTTCACTCAGCATGATACACTCTAGGTCCATTCATGTTGTTGCAGATGGCAAAATTTTATTCTTTTTTATGATTGAGTAATATTCCATTACATATATGCACCACTTCTTTTTATCCATTCATCTATTAGTAGACATTTAGGTTACTTTCATATCTTGACTGTTGTAAATAATGGTGCAATAAACATAAGGATGTATATGCCCCTTTGAAGTAATGTCTTGGGTTTCTTCAGATGAATACCTACAAGTGGGATTACTGGATCCTTCTTTGCCTCTTGTTACAGCTTTAGTTTCAAGTCTTTTTTTTTGTTGTCTGGTATAACTATTGCTACCTTAGCTTTTTTTGTTGTTTGTTTCCATTTTCATGAAATATCTTTTTCCATCCTTTTACTTATAGTCTGTATTTTTTGATCTAAAGCGAGTCTCTGGGAGGCAGCGTATATAAGGGTCTTGTTTTCTTATCCATTCAACCACACTATGTCTTTTGATTGGAGCATTTAATCCCTTTACCTTTAGAGTAATTGTTGATACATATATAGTTATTACTTTTTTATTATTTGTATTTTTAATATTTTCTCTTCCTCCTTCCTCTCTTCCTCCTCCTCCTCCACTTCCTCCTCCTTTTCCTCTTCTTTTTTCTCCTTCTTTTTTCATCTTTGTTCCTTTGACATTTCTTGTATTACTGGCTTGGTGGTGATAAACTCCTTTAGCTTTTTCTCATCTGGGAAGCTCTTTATCTGTCTTTCGATTCTAAATGATAACCTTTCTGGGTAGAGTAATCTTGGTTGTAGGTCCTTGGTTTTTATCACTTTGAATATATTGTGCCAATCCCCTCTGGCCTGCAAAGTTTCTATTGAGAAATTAGCTGACAATCTTATGGGAGCTCTCTTGTAGATAACTAATTGCTTTTCTCTTGCTGTTTTTAAGATTCTCCCTTTGTATTTAACCTTTGCTCTTTAATTGTTATGTCTCTTAGTGTGGTTCTGTTTAGGTTCATCTTGTTTAGGACTCTCTGCGCCTCCTAGGCTTGTTTGTCTATTTCCTTCACCAGGTTAGGGAAGTTTTCAGTCATTATTTTATCAAATAGATTTTTAATATCTTGCTTTCTCTTCTCCTTCTGGTACCCTTATGATGCAAATACTGTTACACTTGGTGTTCCAGATGTCCCTTAAACTATTCTCATTATTTTTTATTCTTTTTTCTTTTTGCTGTTTTGATTGGGTATTTTCTGCTACTTTGTCTTCCAAATCACTGATTCACTCCTCTGCTTCATCTAATCTACTGTTGATTCCCTCTAATGTATTTTTCATTTCAGTAATTGTATTCTTTATTTATGCTTGCTTATTTTTTATTTTTTCTATCTTCATCTTTATATTTACTATCTCTTTGTTGAAGTTCTCACTGAGATCATTGAGCGTCCTTATAAACAGTGTTTTGAACTTTGCATCTGATAGATTGCTTGTCTCTTTTTTGTTTAGTTCTTTTTCTGGAGCTTTGTTCTGTTCTTTCATTTGGGACATGGCTAGCTTCATCATTGTCTGCCTCTCTGTTTTTGTTTCTATGTATTAGATAGAGCTGCTATGTCTCTCAGTCTTGGTAGTAAGTGTACTGTGGGGCCCAGTGGCACTGACTCCCTGGTCACCTGAGCTTTGTTCTCGAGGTGTGTCTCTTGTGTGGGTTGTGTGTGCTTTCCTGCTGTAGTTGAGTCTTGTTTGTTGTTGGCATGTCAGTGGGAAGGATTGACTCTCAAGCTGATTGGTTGTGAGGACTGGCTGTGACTATAGTGAGGAGCTGTTGTGCAGGGGCTGACCCTACAGAGCAGGATTTGCTTTAGCGGGGTTCTGGTGCCTGCCAAGTCTGCCCTTTGGGTGTGTCATTTGTGGAGGTGGTTGGGTGGTGCTCTGGTGTGATCTGAAGCTGACCACTGTGTCTGTTGGTTCTAGGACCTTTGGGAGGGGCTCTGATGCAGGCCAAGGTCAACCACTGCTTGTGACCAGCCAGGGCCACTTGGTATGAGCTACAAAGCGATCTGCAAATTATTGCTACTTGTAATGGGCTTGAAAGTTCCTGGGAGAGGCTCAGCTTCTGAGTCTGGTTGCCATTAGTGCCAGGCTTGGGGATGCTTAGCAAGAGGTACCACCAAGGCCAGGTGCTGCATGTTTGGTTTTGTGAAACTTTCAGAGATTTTTAGTAAAGAATACAGCAATGAGCGGAGATGGGCCATTTGTATGGAAAAGCCATTGAAAGCAGTTTGAGTAAGCCCATGAATTGGGCGAGGTGGGATCTCAAGGAATCACAAGGGTGAGGAAAAGAGTGTTAGCCGGTTGATGGAGACTCAGATATGGTGCCCGCCTGTGAGTGCAGGCTGGGTGGGAGGAGGACTCAACAAAAGAACAATGGCTTCTGCTAGCACTTCTGACTGGGAGAAAGCTACTCCTATAGTCTTTGCCCTGAAGCTAGACAATTCATTTCCTCCCTGGATGTTCTTGTGTCTTTCAAGCTGCTGACCCAGCACTAGAGCTTAGAGCAAGTGAGTCATCAGTGAGTAAGCCCATGGGCTGGCCCTTTAAGAAAAATGCCTAGGACTCCAGCTGCCCTCTGTCTCACTTAGCCACAATAGCCACTGTTTTTCATAGCCAGAAGTTTGGGGACTCCTATTCCCAGCATTGGAACCCTGGACTGGAGAGCCTGGTATGGGGCTGGGACCCCCTCACTCCCCTCATGGGGGACCTCTGAAGCCGTGATATCCCTCCTGATTTTTAACCACCACACATGGGTGTGGGACTAGCCCATTCTTTGTCTTTGCCCCTTCTACTAGTCTCAGGCTGGCTTCTTCTGATTATCCTTAGTTATAGGACTTTTGTTTGGCTAGACTTCAGGCAGTTTTCAATACTGGTTGTTCTGCAGTTTAGTTGTAATTTCGATGTGGTTATGGGAGAAAGCTAGCATAGCATTTATCTACTCTGCCATCTTGACCAGAACTCATCCTAAAGATTTTTAAGTTAAATTAAGCAGTGCACAATATGTAAGCTCCATTCCAAGGTAAGAATCCAAATTTAAAATATTGCTAAATTAAATTTTTATGAACATGAGTAGAGAGTTACTTATTTACATAGGTATATTTGGACATAGCCAAATACAGACATCTACGATTTTTTCCTCAAACATTTCCTAGAATTCCTACTTTCATATATTTTAAGTGATTTATATTTACATCAATGCAGTGATATTTATGTACTTCAGGGTTGGCAGATTTTAAGGAATCTTCTAAATTTGCATGTGTGCAATAAAAGCAAATAACAAAATGACCTTGATGTGAATGACAAACTTTATTAAATTATGGGAAATAACATATGTCAACACGGAAGAGGTTCTTTTAATTATTTGATTATACTTTTAAAAATTATCTGTTTTCAGTACCTATCTATATAAAATAAGTGTTTTCATATCAGATAGTGTAGTTTACTAACGATTCTTGTTTGGGTCATAAAAGAGGATGTTAAAGATAAGAAAGCATTTACAAAAACTGGATGGAAACCAATAATATATATTATGATACAGGAAGCTCCTTAAATTTTTTTCCACCACTTTAATCACAGTGTGACTCTGAGCAAGTTACTTAGTTTCTTTGTACTTCAGCTCCCTTATCAGTAAAATAGGGTTGATAATAGTATCTTATTTTTAGGGGGATTGAAGGATGAAATGAAATAATAAATGTAAAGCAGTTTCAATGGTACTTGGCAAATAGTGAGCACCCAATACTATTGGCTTTTGTTATTAATTCAGTTCAGCAGATATTTACTGAATACCAATCATAACAACAATAGCAAACCATTTTGTGAATAATAACTGTGTGTCCAGCACTAAGTCACACATTTTACATGTATTATTTCATTTAATCTTCACAATAACCCTATAGAATCAATGAGCTTTTTATTTTAATTACAGCTGAGGAGACTGAGGCTTAGAGAGGTGACACAGATAGAAAATGGTGACACCAGTGTTCTAACAAGAAGTCTAACCCAAGAGCTGGCTCTCCTGACCACCAGGTTACAATTCCACGTCAAGCACCGGGATACAACAACGAGCTGAAGAGGCAGGGTTTCTTGCATTTAGAAGACAGTCATTAATCAAAAAGCATTACAGAAATAATTATGGTCTTGTGCTTCTTTGAAGAATTGACATTTGAACTGATTGAAGAACCAAACGGAGTTAGCCTGGTGAGGGAAAGAAGGCAGTTACTGGGAGAGTATTCCAGGCTAGAAAAAAAAATAGCATGAGCAAAGGCCCTGAGGCGAGAGCACGGCTCATCTGGGGAATGTTATGTCAAGGCAAGAGAGCAGGATACTTTTTTACTCAAGTAACAACCAGATAATATTGGGAGATAGTCCAAAAGAAAGAACTGAATAAGGTGACAAAACTGTTGCCAATCATGTTCAACTCAGAAACTATGTAAAACCTAAAGCTCAGAGAGTTAAGATCCCCTCTCATGGGTACTCCAGATATTCATGGACAAGGGACATGCAGAAACTCTTACAAGCAGCCAGCATTTTGTAGAAGGCATTTGCAATGAATTTGCATATGGAGATCATGCCCCTGGCCCAGGGATTAGCAGATTATTGTTTGTGGGCCAAATCCAACCATCTACTTGTTCTTTTATAGCCCACAAGCTAAGAATGGTTTGCACATTTTTTAATGGTTGAAATTAAGTCCAAAGGGGAACAGTATTTCATGACACCTGAAGATCAACCGAAATTTATACTTCAGTGTCCATAAGTAAAATTTTAGTGGAACATAGCCATACCCATTTATTTATGTATTGTCTCTGACTGCTTTCATGCTACACAGGCAGAATTGAATAGTTGTGACAGGGACAGTATAGCCCACAAGACTTAAACTATTTACTCTTTAGTCCTTTATAGCAGTGGTCCCCAACCTTTTTGGGACCAGGGATTGGTGCTCCTATGAGAATCTAATGCCTGATGATCTGAGGTGGAGATGGTAGTGCTGGAGAGTGGCTGCAAATACAGATGAAGCTTCGCTCGATCCCCTGCTGCTTGCCTCCTGCTGTGCAGCCTGGTTTCTGACAGGCCACAGATTGGTACTGGTCTGCAACCTGGGGGTTGATGACCCCTACTTTACAGGAAAAGTTTGCCAAGTTCTACTCTAGCTTATCATCATTAGCAGAAACTATGTAATTGAAAAAGAAATTTGAAAAACAATATAAATTTTCTAATGTTTATATTATATAAGGCAAAAAGTCTCTGTATTTTAAAACCTGGACTTTGAAGCTTTGCAGACATTGAGAGGGCAAACTCAGTGCAATTAGTGTCTAATCTTCTATCCAAAGAAACAACCAGCCCAGCATGTTCTACTGTGGATCTGTGACTCAAAGCAGAGACTGTCTTGTTTCTTTGTATATCTGGTGCCCAGCACAAGACTTAGTGCACAGTGTCATAGGTTTAGTAAATGGTTATTAAATGAGTCATTGACATCTTAAACAGATGATGCAGAATCAGGATAATGGAACTTAGGCTTCTGGTCAGAATTAGAATAGCAACACAAACCTACCCCTCCTAGCTGAAATGCTCACTGACTTCTCAGTGACAAAAGACCATGATTATACCTATAGCCAACTGTTGAACAGTTTGGTGTTGACAGAGTAAAACATAATCTTTCTTCCCCACAAATCACAGCTTTTAACCATGTTCTGCCAAGTCCTCCTTTTTCATTATTTCATAACATCTTCAACAGTCTCTTTCAATTAAAAAGAAAAAGTCCATTCTAATTGACTTTTCACATACAATTTAGTGTTCATCCATTCATTCTTCCATCCCCAGAAATATCCTGGCTTAGTTTGAGAGGCTTGCTTCTTCTCCCACTGGGTCTTATTCTCCTCCCACGTGTTGGCACAGGGAAGAGGATGGTGGAAAGGAATGAGAATCTCTTATTTACGTGGGCATGGCCCCGATTCTCTCATGGCTGTCTCTGCTTCCTAGCCAAGAGTAACTGGCCATGAGGTTCTCTGGGTGGCAGATGCCCACATGTTGTCTCTCTCATAGAATGAAGGTATCTTATGTCTTCTACATGGGAATTCTAGCTTCTCAGGGAAGCCTTGAAGGACTGTCATACCTCCCTGCTGCACAGTGTCCTGACTTGGGAGTCTACTCAACTCAATCTCTTTCAACTTCACCTTCATCTTCAGGAATAGGCACCACTACCTTTTGCTTTTGGTGTCCTTTTACTCTAGACTTCAGCTCAGCTTCCTTCTGTTGCACCTATTTCATCCATGGGGAACTCAGCCATCATTACCACACCAAATGGTGGCAGTCAAGCCACTTGTCTTTGGTTCTCTCTCTCCACTCTGCCTCTCTTTCTACTCAAAAAGGCACCCAGAGTAGTATGCTGCATAGTACATGTCCAATTAGAGAATGAGAGGCCAGTCTCTTACAGACAACCTCAATTTCTACAAGTAATTCTCTTAAAGTCCTCCTCCTAACTTGGCAGAGGAGTTGAGGGCTGATAGAAAGGAAGAAAGAGAAAGAAAACCTAGACAGCACTAATTACTTGGCTGATGACCTCCGAATCCTTTTACACCCTCTTCCTGTAATAGTAGAACCAATGTGGCCAACTCTTAGTAATCTCTGAAGATGTGTTTGTTTCGCATTGTTTTTTGCTCTATTCATAATATGGGGTAATTTGTTCCTCAATGTCAGTCTTGGGTCTTACATGCCAATTCCATGGAAATAATAACAATTTCTAATCAATATGTTGTTATATCCTACACATTTCTTGCAGTTTACTATTCGCAGTTTGTGCTACCACTTGATATTAAGTGGGGGTAGGGGGAACATTTCATCCACTCCAGCTTCTGGAGCATAGGCCTCCCTTGTGGTTCTATAAGCTATCCATCACATATGTTCATATATACTTTCTGCTGATATTTTTTGTGCTTCCTAGTGCTAAGTGCTCTTTTGGGACAATGAACAAAACAGACAAATTGGCTGCCGCCATGGATCTTGCACTCTAGTGAAGTAGCAAACATTCTATATGTAGGTGGATTTTTACAGATAAGAACCTAAAAGGAGTTGAGTCTCGCTGAATGCATTGGGCTGTGCCAGATTCCATTTCTTTTACAATGAGACTCTCCCTCTCTCTCTTTCTCCCCCATCCATCCCCCACTGATTAATTCTTAGTCCAAGCTATGTTCCTTTGGCCATTTATAAGACCCATCTTTCTAAAACTGTCCTCTGCCCCTTGACCAACTACTCTACTGAGTTTGATTTTTGATCTCTTGTAGCCTGAGACTAGAACCACTAGGCTGCTCTCATAGCCCTTAACTGTGACTTTATTATAACATTTTCCACACTCGAGGGGAGATACTATGTCGTTCCTCTTTGTAATTCTCTCCCCTTCACAGACATACATATCTCTACCACCTCCATCTCTATCGCCACCACCACTACAGCCAAGGCCATAGCTACCAACACTACCATCTTTGTGTCTTGTATAATGTAAGAATTTAACAGAAGTTATTCGAGTTGAATTGTTTATCCATTAGCAATTAACCTTTCACAATACCAGTGCAGTCTTTCAATAACTCTGCCTGGTCAAGCAACATAAGGGCTCCCTCACTTCCAAGCTTCAACAGAGACAATTCATCACAGATAATTCTATAGGAAGTGACTGAACCTCACTGTCCAGTTGTCTGTTAGCTGTGCCTATTGTAAGAATAACCAGAGGCCTTCAAATTCCATGTTCTCTCATGATCCATGAACTCCCAGAAAGATACATACATAAAGGAGAGATCTGTTTCAAACAACTTCACAGTGTTAACCAGCCTTTAAAACCTTATTTATTGTGTTCATAATACGTCAATTTAGGACTCATGTTTGGTCAACTCTGCTGAAAAATGTTAGAACTGCAATCTAAGCTTCCTTTGTTGGTTTGAATTTTCCATAAAAGAATTTCTCCTATAATGAAAATAACCAAAAAGGCTTTCATTCATGAAAATATTTGAGGCATCCGAATGCCTAGTACATGTAGGAGTACTTTTGTACTGGTCTTTTTGAGGAAAATTTCTTTTAACTCTTTTTTAACTGTATCAAAATGTTATGACAGATCTTTCAGCAATTGCCTCTTCACAAACGACCATAAAACAGACACTAATTTTAAAAAAAGATATTTTCACTGAGAGTAGACAAAAGAGGAGGGTAGATCAAGGTTAGTCTCAGTCAAAGAAAACAAAGATCAAAAAGCCTCTTGGGGTAATGAGCTGAAAAAAAAAAACCAATGGATTTTCTAAGGCCCATTTGAGGCAAACAGTCTATGACAATTGCCGATTAAACAAAAGAATAAATAGAGAACTAATACGTCATTTGTTCTCCATCTGACTTTGAGAAACTGTGAACAATATTTTCCTTAATTTTATTCCTTGTTGCTTTTATACTCAGCTAAAGACTAGCTAAAACTTAAGAAGAACAATTCCTTAAATGTTTAGCTACTCAATAATTTCTAGAAAGATGGTCTTCCAGGAGATTTTGAAAGAAAATAAGTAAAATTTATCATAACAGAGGAGAATGTAAAAGGGGATTACATTGGGAATAGGAATAGATAGGATTATAGCCATTCGTTTAAAATGATTTAGAATAGAATTGATTTTATTTGCTTCTATTCGAAACAAGAAAACAGTAGATGATTCCTCCATTAATCCATTCAAACATGTAACAGATATTTATTTTGCATCTACTATGTGCTGTTAATGAAGTGTAAGAGTGAATAATTAAGGCTCATAGAAAAAACCACCCAGGTAAAAAATTCTACTCCTATTATATTACAAGCATATCACTTACCTGGAAGCATTCCATAATCCTCTGTATTAAGGATTCTTAGTTTTCTTAAAGCTAATTAAGACTTAAATTCCAGCTTTTATAAAATCTATAAAAACTCCATGTTTCTGGGGTTTTCTAAGTATCACAAAAGGCGAAGCAGTGAAGTTGTGCAATGATGTTGGAAACTGCAGGATTGCTGATTACATTAAGTGTATTCTACACGTGCTAAAATGTGTATCATAAAACAAGGTATTTAACATATTGAAAAGTCAAGATTTTAATAAGAAAATAGTTAATAGTAATGATATATTAAGAGGGACATCTTTCCTCTCCATCCCTAAAGAATAAATTCAAAATAAACATAATTAATTAGTTTAGTAATTAAGAATACAAATTAAAATACAAATGAGATAATGTTTTGTCTTCAAATAAACATTTGAAGACAATGTTTATAATGATAGTGTCTATTGTTGGTGAAAGTTTTTGAAAATATGCAACTTCAGATAACCATCAATGAGTATAAATTGATATAATCTTTCTAGAAGCCATTTTAATACATATATGAAAAACAAACATTCATTCTTTTAGATCTATCAATTCTACTTTAAGTAATGAGAGCTACACAAAAAGATAAATCCAAGGATATTCATTACAGCTTTATGTATGATAACCCCAAATTTAAAAATCATCAAAATGTCCAACCACAGGAGCATTGTTAAAAATTTAGGTTGCATCTATATCTTCTCATGTTTTAAAGGTGTTAAAAATCACATTATAGAATAGTTAATGCATGGAGAAATATTCATCATGTACTGTTGAGAAAATACACAAATGATAGCAGTGTATAGTATACATGTATTCTTCTGCTCAGGCTACCATAACGATACCATAAACTGGGTGGCTTAAACAACAGAAATTTATTTCTCACAGTTCTGGAGTCTGGCAGTCTAAGGTCAAGTTGCCAGCCAATTCAGTTACTGGTGAGAGCTCTCTTCCTGGCTTACAGAAGGCCATTGCCTTATCACAGTGTCCTCACATGGTGGAGAGGGAGAGGAAGAGGGGAAGGGGGAGAGGGAGGGGGAAGAGAGAGAGGAAAGGGAAGGGGCAAAGAGTAAGAGAGAGGAGGGTCTCTGGTGCCTCCTTTTATAAGGATATTAATTCTAAGGGGTCAGGGCCCCAAACCTTATGACATCATTTAATCTTTATTACCTCCTAAAGGCCCTATTTCCAAATACAGACGCATTGAGAGTTAAGGCCTCAACACATGAATTGTTTGGGGGGAAATAAACATCCAGTCCATATGTACAACATGTTCCAGATGTACAACATGTGTTATATATACATGGAAAGAGGCCTGAAGGATATATATGATATATATCAAAATATTAATAATACTTATGTTTATGTAGCAAGATTGTGGGTAGTTTAGGTTGTTTTTTCCTTTCAAACAACCTAAACTACTAATTTCCTGTGAATTCCTGTCATTTCAAAATGTTCAATTAAAAATGTATTACTTTTGTAATCAGAAAAGCACTCTAAAGAGCATATGTATTTCTAATCCCATTGCCATAACACCAGTCCCCAAGGAGTTGACCATGCGCAGAGCAAGCCATCCATCGCAAGGCAAGTCCTGGAATCGCTTTGGGAAATGTATGCACAGCACAGTAGGGAACAGAGAAACGTGCTGAACTTCCAAAAGAACCCATAAGAGATAATACAAAACACAAAGCTTTCATGGAATTTCAAGAAACAGCTACTTCTCCAGGAGAGCCTTATTATAAATGGGATGTCCAGAGAATATGAAAGCCAAATAAGAATAATGAATGTTTGAGTGGCACTTTTAACTTTTCCAAAGCACTCTCACATTCATTAATTCATTTGATCCTCATAACAACTATGCAGGCAGGGCAGCTATTAGTATTCCTATTTTAACAATGAAGACATAAAGGCAGAGAGCGATTTACAGACAAACGCAAATCACACAATTACCGAGCAGGGCTGTACTTGAAACCCAGGTCTCTGGCTTTGGGTCCAGAGCTCCTCTCCTGCCCCCTGCCCCCTCACTCACAGCAGAGCCTTGTGGAAACTCTAGGATCTTTTCAGTTCTTATTAAAAGAAAAAGTCCCTTAGCTTTCTTATGAAAAGAATGAAGCCAAGTAGGGCTGTAAGAAAAAGTATAATTCAAAAGGCAAAATACAACCTATTTTGTCAAAGACTGAAGGCTTTGCAGCTAGAGTATATTATGTGCTTGTTTCTGGGCTTAAGAAGGTGTCACCGTTTCCGCTGATTATATGTTGTTGTTCATTTGCCCTGAGACCTAGACAGGTAACAGCTTTCAGAAGTTAAGTGTAGCAGATACTGCCATGGTAAAGTGCTTAGAGACAATGCTTACATAATCCTGACTTGAGTGACTAGATGTATAATATAAATTTACATGGTTCTAACCTCCATCTTAATTAAAAAAGGATTTCCTATGTAAAGACATTTTGTATACTAGACGACTTCACAGTTCTAACCAAATGCAGTGTAAGAATATGATTTAATCATTTTTGTTTTAAACACTCAAATATGGCAGTTTGGGAGATAGTTTACAACTCTATTTTTAATGAACTGATTTAACTATAGATATTATAACTGCAAATAAAACACATTTACGAAAAGCTGTTGTCTTTAGAATTGTAAATCTGTCAAGGTTTTTAGCAGTGGAGTCTTAGATAAATAAAAAGTTGCATCTTTTTAAACTGCGAGTGTTAATTGGGCTTTTCTTACCATCAAGAGGAGTAAAAGCAGATGTTGATCTGAAGCAACCACTTATCGTGTGTAGTGATTCTAAGAGATGGCATTTTCTTTGATGCCCTTATTTCTGATTTACTATTGAACAGATTTACCTGCTGGTCATATAGTATTCTGACTTGGAAATACCAACCAACAATAAGTAATTCAAGAGATGAATTCAGAGAGGAAATCTAACAAGAATGTCACAAACATGTTTTGTCAGTGGACTATAGCTGTGTCAAGGTGAGATAAACTAATCGTTTCACCTTGACGTGCTAAATTAAGTAGTGTGAAGAAATCAGAAGACAATGGTGAATAAAATGAGCTGAGTGCATAACTTGCTATTTCCTTGCATAAATAAATTTTTTGTGATGATTAAAGCTTAGCGAATAAGTTCAGGGGAGGGGTTGGGCGAGGCAATTATTCCACATAACAGGAGGAAGCATGTATAATTATTTCATGATAACTATTTGGAGTCAAACAGGAGAAGGTATCAGAAGAGTCGTGCTAGTATGTTTATCTAGTAAGCTAGGAAAGATAGAGTTTGTTATTCTCAGACACCTTGGATTCAAATGCATCATTTTCAAAATGAAAAAGAAATATAAACATTGTCATTTAAGAGAGATTCGAGTACGAAAAGAATGAATGCAAATACTGTAGGCTGCCAGGTTTGAGGCAGGTTGTTGAGAAATGAACAAGAATAAGAAAGGTTGCTGTTCTCTTCCTCTCTCACTTGACTTCACTCTTTGTCTCTCACTCAGTTCATTCTACTTCAAGAACAGTTTTTCTTGGGGACCTTCTGAGTTCTAGGTCCTGTGCCCATGGGCACTAAGGATGCAGTGGAAGCAGTGCCTGCTCCCAGAGAACTTCAGGGTAGGGAGGTGGTTAGTCCTATTACATAAATTTTTTCCTTATAGTTAAGTGCTGCCCAATCAGAAGGCTTTCCACATCAGACTGGCTATGAAAAGTTGTCTCAAAGCAGTTAATAAAGTTATGAGCAGGAAAAACACACATTGTTAGGTAAAGTATTGAATGACAGCTCCCTTCTGGGATTGTCCAGTTTGCCTCTCCCTCAAATGCTGGTGCATACATATGTGCATGCATGTGCCTATGTGTATACAGGTGTGTAAGTGTGAGCATGTGTGCATGCACATGGACATGCATGTATGCACATGTGTATCTCTAACAGTCAGCATGGCACAGGATTTGGCAAGTCTGAAGGCCTAAGTCCAGGACATTAACAATCCTACTTTTACACTGCTATTTATTTTATTTCTAAAGTTGGTGATTTTTCCATTGCACATGTGTTCTAACAACAGAACTTCCTCAAATTTCTCTCAAACTTATATTGTTCTCACTTATGAGTTAACACATATCTTGCCTTATAAAACCCCTTTAGTTACAACTTTTTTTGCCTACCTTAACTTTAACTTTAACTATTTCTTTAATGAAACTTAACTAAGAAAATATGTCACAAAAGCTAGTACAGGGCACATGTACTTAAAATTTTCTTGTTTTTCTTACAGAAGAGCAAGCCAACAATGTCGCTAAGGTCTGTTACATAATGTATTTTTCCATTAAAATTGGGCAAGGCAGGATCAAACGTTAAACCTATTAGCCCTAAGGTTTACTGCTTAGTGCCATGTGATAAGTGCTGTGGCATGTTGTTGAACCCAAAGAGGCATATAAGACCAGGACTGCACAGTGAAGGAAGCCTTCCTAGAGGAGGTACTGTCTAAACTGAGAGCTGAAGGATAAGTAGGAGTTAGCCAGGCAAAAGATAGTGAGGAAAGACATTTCAGGTAGAGGGCTCAGGAAGGGCTATTTTAGAGGTTAAAGAAGGTTATACATTCAAGGAATTTATATTAGTTTTCTAGGGCTATAATAAGAAAATATCACAGTCTGGGTAGCTTAAACAGCATAAGTTTATTTTCTCACAGTTCCGGAGGCTGAAAGTCCAAGATCAAGCTGCTGGCAGGGTTAGTTTCTCCTGAGGTCTCTCCCTGGCCTGCAGATGGCTGCCCTCTTGCTGCCTCTTCAACTGGTCTTTTTTTCTGTACATGTTCATCCCTGATGTCTCTTTTTGTGTTTAAATTTCCTCTTCTTATAAGGACACAGGTCAGATTGGCCTTCTTATAAGGCCACCTTAGCAGACTCTTTTTAACTTAATCGCCTCTTTAAGGGCTCTATTTGCAAATATTGCTTTGTTAGAGCTACAACATATAACCTGGGAGGTGGGTAGAGTTTGCACAATTCAGCCTATAAATAACAGAGCTTAAAGCAAAATTTAATGTTATCAGAGCATTGATGAAAGAGAAAATACTTGTGTAAATTCTACAACCAAACCACAATGTCGAACACTTTAGTATTTTGGGACAATTCAAGAGATTGCATCATTTCAAAAGGAACTGTAGGGCTTTCTTTTCTCCCCTCTAAATGGAATTGAAAACAATACTTTGCCCACATGAACTGAAGATCTAGGTCTAAAAATATCTTAGCAACTTGGTAGTAACGTTCCTTAAAATATTTTTTTCAATAAACAAACAAACAACATCCTCGCCTAAAAAAAAAAAAAAAATTCCCCTTATTCTATTAGCACAATACCAGGCAGTTCTCCTTTGGGTCACTGGGGAAGAACTGACTATACTACCATAAATGATTCTTGTCCTAGCATATAGTGTGACATCATCACTAAAAGACCTGATGACCAAGAGTAGCACTGTGTGGAATCTTTTTTATTAAAATAAAATAAAATTCATTCATGTTTAGGGCATACGCCTATGTAAACTGTAATGAGAAAGATTAAGCCTTAGGGGCAGGCATATGACTGTGGTCTGGCTCTAAGAGAATGACCTCTGCCTACGCTGTCAAGAGACCTGGATTCAAGTACAAGTTCTGCTGCTTACAGTGATCCTGATGTCACTCCTGGCACTAACATTCTGTGATTCTACAGTCCTCATATACCAAGTCATGTCTGAAAGGGATCACAGCTAAAGAGTTAAAACTGCACTTATTCTTTGTCCACATTACCAATCATAAATGATGACCGCTGTCAGAAAGCTGTCCTCACATGCCCCCGGCCCTGAGATCGTGAGGATGGCACTATCAATGGTAGTATGCCGGCTTTTCTTTTCTGGGCCTCTGGGCATTAGGCAGTGAAACCACGTAAAACTTGGAAAGCTCTTGCCTGCATGATTTATGGCTATAGCCAGTTCTTTATTCCCTCACTTTCATAAGCACCAAATTCCGTTAGAAAACTTGGAGAAAAATCTGCCAGTTCTAGGCTATTTTGGGGTTTCCTCATCGTCTCTTGACCTTTGCTTTGACAAGCCAAATAACAAAATGAAAAATGGGTTTTGTAGTCTTGACCACGATTACCAACCAGGGCAGGCAGCACAAGGGAAGGGAAACAAAAAAGCCACACCACTCGAAGTGAAAGGTTCTGAGCTAGTGGCAAAAGAGAAATGAGAATTTGAACGCAATGTCCCAATAAAGTAAATTATTTTAAGTATAACAAATTATGTTTCTAATTTGCATCTATCCTGTGGGATAGAAACGGAAGCTTAAGGAATCATATACCATTTTAAGTGGCTACCTATATCAGGCAATCTTGAAGGATACTTCAATGAGAGCGTGACTATAGGGTCTATAAAATCTGCTTGGTATTATTAATATCCTTAAGCTACTCCGCAAAGGTAACATGTAAAAATTTTGCTTACCAATGATCACGATTTTCCTGTATCGTGCTGTAATTTTGTATGAACATCAAGGTATTTCAGTGTTGTTGATGGTTTTCCATTCTTGCTATATATAACATGTCTAAATTTGAAAGTGAAAGCAAAGTAATGAGGAAATTTGCAAAGCACAGAAATATATTCCATTTGTTCCCTTCCTGAATTTTCCCTTGCAGGTAAGGAAGAGGTGCAATGTGCAAGTTAATCTATTTAAATGAAACCATAGCTTTTTAAGCTTTGAGGGAAAATATTTTTCAGACATTTACATGCATAAACAATTGCTCTATGAAAGCTAAAGTTAGTCATACAATCTACCTAGATCTTTAGAACATGCGCATACATTAAACCAGCTCAAAATTAATAAAACTCTCTAAATTATGCATGGCGCAGAGGGTGAAAAAGTTGATAACAGGAACTGCTGCCTGCCTAGTGCTATGAATTTGGTAATGCACTGAGAGCAACCCTATGGCTATGCACTAGAGAAGATCATAGTAAGGTATAATTGTTGCCTGCTCATTTGTTTGAACTCCAAAACTATATCAAATAACACTTAATTATACACGTAGAATACAGTGAAGAACTCGCACTTGAATAGCTCAGTATAAGTGAGGACATTTAATATTATTTGGCTCCAATAGGTGCAAAAAAGATACTAAGTAGCAGCTGCTAATTAATCTGGAGTTCTAGGTTTGCAACCTCAAAAGAAAATCTAAAGAATATTTCCTGGAGTTTGAATATGTAAAGTTTTAACAGCTCCATCTGGTACATGCCCTCTGATTACCCAGAATGTTGGCTGGCAGTTCGAGGGACGCATTTGATAGCTGGCCAAGTTTAAAGGTCTATTGGAGGTAAAACAATGCCCACCCTGTAACAAGAGGGCCATTGTTCCTTAACAATGCAGCTCTCTGGCTTATTTGAATGTCAACAATTCAGAAAAGTTGATGTTTGGAGCCATCAAATAAAATGTTTTTGTGAAACAGTTTATTATTTCAGTGGTAATTATTTGAATCATTCATGGTAAAGGATGTTTGCTAATGAGAGCTTGGCTGCTGTAAATTCCAGAGAGACTGAATGCTCTTTGTGCTGACAAAAAGACCCAAATCACTGGAGAACGACTGACTGGACAAATCATTCATCTATGCAAATGCCAGCCGAAATGGTCAGATGCATTTATTACCCTCCTCATTATAGTAAACAAGGCAGGAATCGTGACTGGCAGTTATCAACTTGCCCTGAAGTATGATTTGTTCTCCTACCACTATTTAAATGAGAGGAAAAAAGGCATGCCACCAGGGACTTTGTTGGTTTATAAAAGAGTAAATGTCACATAGCCCAGTGCTTAAAGACTTTTGATTGACAAATGTTTTATTTGACATATCAAACAATGATGGTTTTCAGATCAAATAGTCCATATTTGTTAGCAAAAACCTTAACCCCTTGAAGTTTGGCCAGTGCTCTTAGCTCACTTCTGCCAATGCTTAGAAACTAGAACACAGATGGCAAGTTACATTAAAGGCAATACCAAATATCTCTACACACAATGTGCAAAGACCTAAAAATACTCTGCATTGGGTGACAGAAATGACACAGTGTTTTATCACAACACATATAGTGTAAAATGTTCTTCTGAACTGATAATGCAAATTAAAGTGATGTTGACCTACTTGCACTTACTAAGTATTCTTCTGCTGTTTAGTGCAAGATAAGCTAAACATTAAAGAATTTATACAGCGTATGTCACAGTGAAATCTAAATTGTCTGGTGTAACTCTTCTTAAATGTCACAACAGTGTCACAACATGCTCAGGGTTTCAGGGCTTACAGTTAAAGCCACAGTACCCTTATATAACCTCTCTTTTCATGTGCTCAAAACTTTTCCCCTCTTGTTTCATGACTTAAGTTTTGTAGGCTTCATTTCCACCCAATTGATATTTACAATATTCCTGAAAATACAGAAGCGTGCCAGGCAGATATGTGAGCTTACAGAACTTGTAATCAAGGTTGTGACTTGATAAACGTCATATGACAACCTGCTTTGGAGACACTTAGAGTGATGTCTTCCCACATGTGCTTTCCTTTCTTTGTTGTTGTATTTTAGGCTGTCATCACTGCTGGAGTTTAGTGTCTCTTCTTTCTTAGAATCAAGATGGAACTGTTCATTCTGAAAAGTCAGAAAGTAACTACAATCACTAGATGTTCTAAACAAACCCATAACCGTGGCATGTTTTCCTACCATAGAGTACAGTATGAAATTTTCATCGACTAAACTAAAGGTTAGTCCGTTGTGTTTCATTTAGTTAAACTGATATATTTTTAAGCATGTATGTTATTACCCTAAACATAAGAATAAATTTGGTCATTTCCATTGATATAATTTGAGCATTTGATCAAAAGAAATAATAGCATTTCTCCTTTAAATACATAATTGTATAAATGGAAGTACTCAATTAAAATCATATCATCTCGGATCTAAGTAAACCTTCTGCACAGAAATGTTTTCAGTTTTACAAGTTGCAACCATAAAAGAGAATATGGTTATTAGAGGAGAATACTCATTCCCAATGCTGCTGCTTTCTTCTATGTGGAGAACCATCCATTAAGAAACTCTTGGCCTGGATCTTCCCCATCTCCCAGTGTCTTCTCTGACTGGTGCACTTGGGAAAAGTCTGAGCCCCTTTTTCTGCCTGGTGCATCTGCCTGGCTGCCTTCCCCTTGACTCCTTTATCTCTCAGCTGGTTCAGAACTTGGTTGAGCAGGAAAAATATATTGATATTAATATACAATGAAATTTGCTTCATTGGTAAGATTTTGGGAATACATTTCTTCTGAACAAAATGGCACAAATGCAATTTTAAAAAGCCTAGACTCAGATAGCTCTGGTAAGTTCAGAGATGTCAGGGTTGAACAAAGAAAAACAGAGCCACGAAAGGCAATAACACACAACAGGCTTTATTGGGGAGTGCTTGGATGGGGTGGCATGGTAGGGGAAGCCCTGCCTAGCAAGAGACCTTCCAGAGACAGCAATGTAAAGCCACCACCCAAAAGGGAAATAGGGCAAGGGAACTCCCAGGGCAGAAATGGGAATCTGAGCAGGGGGGAGGGAGGGGTGGCTTTGTGTCTAAGTGATGTTGCTCAGGAGCAAGGTGGGGAGTTTCTGGGTCAGAGAAGTCTGAAGAGCAACAGCGTTTGGTATCGTTTATAGCTACAGAGTTTATCTTATCTATGATTGGCAGATATTGGGTGCAGTTTATGAGGTATGTAAACTAGGTAGGCTCCAAGTGGCTAAAATATGTTTTTTTGGACTTTGTCTAAAGAATTAAATGTGCGAGAATTTGATTTTGGCCCCAGCGGCCTTAAGGCTAATGGCATTACCTGCTATGAAGAAGTAAATAGCATTTTACTATTTCAGGGGCCATTTTAGGCTAACATACAGCAGCTATCTCTGGCTCATTTATATAACTCTAGCTCAGTCAAATTTTGTTTCTTTTGGAGGTAAAAAATATCTCTTTAGTACAGATGCCCTAGGCATTGTTCTCTCCCTCCCTCTCTCCTTCCTTCCCTCCCTCCTTCCCTCTCTCCCTCCCTCCCTTCCTCTCTCTCTCTCTCTCCCCCCCTCCCCCACCACCCCTCCTTCCCTCTCTTTCCACTCTTTCTCCTCTCTCTCTCCATCCCTCTGAGGCTTTGTTCTCTTAATGCACAGAAACATGTCTCTGGGTGTGGGAACTTTTGCCTTAAGTAGAAAGGTAGTCAAAAGCCCAAAGTGTAGGTGCTTTTCTGATCAAATGAAGACTTGTTGTCCTTAAATCACCCTACATACATGGCTACCTATGTCGTTTCCCATCGGGGCCAAGACACATTTCTTGATGGAAAGCTTCCTGAGGGCAGGGATGCCTTAGGGACATCTAAATAGGTTTTCCTCTTCCGAGCAATGACTTTTGCTTTGGCTTCAGCTAATGACTTTGCAGTTTTTCTTTGACACTGAGATTACATGTGTGGTTGTGTCTAATCAAACGTGGTCTACACCAGCCCTGTTTCTTATGCTGTCTGCATTCAAACTCTGCCTTTTGGTTTATGGCCATAACTGCTTCTTACAAGAAATAACCATCTTTGCCACAGAGATTTTGCTAAAGGAGTTGTTCCATCTTGCATGATAATTGCAATCTACTGCTATTGATGATAAGTTTTATGTGTTGCTGTTCTGATTTGCTCCCCAACCATAGTCCTCATTTTCTGGCTACAAGCTTGTCTTCATTGAGTTGACTCTTTCTGTTGAATTTCTGCCCTCTGAAGTGTTAGCATGGTCATCTCTAGATGATAGGATCATGGTCAGTGAGATTATTTATTTCTTTAGCCTTGTTTATGTTGTTCTTATGCTTTGCCATACTTATTTTAAAATAAGAGGAAAAAACTATGAAGTTATAATTAGGAAAAAGCTCAGATTCAAGTGATATCACTTGCTCTCTGGTTTCTTTTGCTTTACTTCTAGTGAAGTAATAGAAGACTATATAGTATTCTCTGCCTCTGGTTCCTCACACAGAGTTTCTAAAATCCTTGCAATTTCCTAAGTAACAAGAGTACCAGGAGCATTTTTCATTCTACCGAGGTGACTCTGGGTGGGCTCTTGGATGACTCCTGGATGAGGACTGGTCACTTGAAAGATCAAGGCCCATGATTAGAAGTTCAGAATTTCTTACTTCATCCCCTATTCTCTAGAGAGGGGAGAGGGGCTAAAAATTGAGTTAATAATTGATTGTGCTATATGAGGAAGAGCCATAAAAATCCCAATAGAGTTTGGAGAGCGCCCAGGCTGACAAACACATTCACATTAGAAGGGTGACATACCCCAGCTCCACAGGGACAGAAGCTTCTATGCTCAGGACCCTCCCAGACCTCTCTCTATGTATCTCTTTATCAGACTATTCATCTGTATTTTTTATCATATCCTTTAATAAATTAGTAAACATCAGTATTTCCCTGAGTGCTGTGAGCTGCTCTAGAAAATTAATTGAACCCAAGGAGGGGGTTGTTGGAACCCTGGATCTATAGCCAGTTGGTCAGAAGCACCGGTGACAACCCAGGCTCGTGACTGGTGTCTGAAGTGTGTGTGTATGTAAGGAGCAGGGAGGAGACAGTCTTATGGAACAGAAACTTTAACCTGTGAGATCTGACACTATCTCCAGGTAGAGAGTATTGGAGTTGAGTTAAATTGTAGGACACCCAGCTGGTGTGAGGTAACTGCTTGTTGTTGTAGGGGAAAATCATACATTTGGTGACCAGAAGTGTCAGAAGTGTTCTATGTGAGTAGTAAAGGAGACTCACAGGAAAGCAATTCATAGTTGAGAGGAACTGGGTTTTCCCCTACATAAGAAGATGGAATGCTGAATTTCCTTTTTTGTTACCCTGCCGCACTGTGCTTTATCTTTGTTGACCTTATTCTCACACTTGCACTCTTCTTGGGGTTGTACAATGGCTGTTAACTGCCCTTGGGGTATAATCTTCCTGACTCATGCCCACCAGGAAAGTATGAGGGGATTTGTTCCAGCATTCTCATTAAAAGTCCTGACATTTACTCTGATTGGACCAGTTTGTGTCATGGGCCCATCTTTGAACCAATGACAGTAGTCATGAAATTTGACTCATTGATTGGCGTAGACCTGTGTCTACCGCCTAGGGCCAGGAGTGGAGTCTCATCTCACCCCTGACAATGGGAATAGAGAAAGGAAGAGATGTGCATCACTAATTAAAAATTATCCAAGCAGGCAAAAAACAAATGTCCACTCTGTCTTTCTGGCCGCCTTTATATGAAGTGACCGAGAGAATAGTTACTAAGCCACAACGTTGATAGTAGTCTTATGGCTCTCTCTGTATATACATTAATTACATTTTCTGTGCTAGCTACTATGATTTTTGTCATGGGGAGTTTTAAAAATGATTTTATTTTCTAGAAATTTTATATTGTGTAGTGTATAGCCCCTTGAGTCTAAGTTATAATTTTTTTTTTTTTTATTTCCTGTAAGCTTTGAAGAATATGTACGATATGTAACCAGTTTAACTTTTTGGGAAGTCTAATTGACAATGGTAACAATGGTAGTTAACAATGGTAATAAATGCTTTAGAATCCAACAATGACTTTCTACCTTATGTACATTGTCTAATAAATCATGATAGAAATTTTAGGTCACATTTGGAATATTCAGCTAAAAGTTTTAAAAAGAGAAGGAAACACTCAAATTATTAATATAGCAAATTTAATGAGCTTAATGCTTAGAAAAATTGGTACATCTACTCTAGATGATTCTGGAACTAAATTTAAAAAAATGGCAATTCATTAAATCACAGATAGAGTCCTGTAAATATTAGAGATCTGCTAAATTAACTGTCGATAGATCTACAATGAGAGACTAAATATACAAACAGACAATGATCAGGCCATTTATAAAAATAGAACCTTGACCCACAATTGTGAGCAACCAGCACAGTAAGTCAATCCATTATCTATAGTAACCAACCAGGAAGGCAACCTGATGCAAGTCAGACCATCGTCTCAAGCAACTAACCCAGGAAGCCAAACGATAACCTCTGTAACAAAATGGGCAAAACATGATTAATATTTGACAGCTTCCCTAATGTTTGTCTCTGTTCCCAACTAAGGATCAACCAGAGAAGGACAAATATGCACTCTTAACCAATCACTTAGAATACTCCACTTCTAGTCAGCCTCTCTACAGCTTCCCCATGCCAACAACCTCTAATCAGGACGTACCTGAAGTTTTCCTTTTTTCTGCTTTAAAGTTTTCCCACTGCTTTGCCTGCCTTCGAGTCTGTGCCAAAATGCAAGTGGTTGTGGCCAACTTTCTTGCTAGAGCAAGCTTTGAACAAATAGCCTTTGTTTATTCTCATTTGCTTTTTTTCATAACAGTTACTCGAGAAGTCACCTAATTGTATCCTATAGTCTTTGCCATACATGCAAAGAAAACTGTAATTTTGTTCACTTAATTAGTATTTTTCAGTTGCATAGTATCAGATGTATTTAAAATATTAATTAATTTTACCAAGGTCCTCATATTGGTATCTCCATTTTACAAATGGAGTAACCTAAATCTGCTAAATTGAGTAACCTGTAATAAATGAAAGGCAGAGATAGAATTCTAACATGACATTTTCGTTTCACAACTGATCTTTAAACAAACATAATAGGAATTGTAAGAGAAAAATATATCTAGAACTAGATTTCATTTTTTTTAAAATAAAAGTCTGAGGAAAGACAAGATTGAAGTTTATAAAATTAAAAAAATATGTTTATCCTGGGCATCCTCTGGTATTTGAAAGGCAACTATAAGGACAAATAAAAGAAATTGCTATTTTATTTGACTGGTATAAAATATTTTTCTTAGTTGCTGTGTTCTTTGGGCTGGTAAAGAATAATAAGCAGGCGAAAGAACTGTGTAGTTGAATGAAAATCAAAAGCCTAGTTCACGTCCCAGGACTGATCATATCTATCTGGGTAACCATGGTCAAGAAACTTCACCTCTCTAGACCTCAATTTCCTCATCTTCTAAAATGAGGTTTATAACCTCTATCTGCCAGACTCTTGTAGGAATTAAATGAGATAACGTGTGACAGGAAATACATACTGGTTCCTTTTTCCCCCTCTATGTTCAGAGTACTGCCACTCTCGGAATCATAGCTATACATTGATCCTATAGTATCATTGTTATTGATTTGCTAGTCATTTTCTCTCCATATTGAACGCCTCCAGGATAGGAATGGGGTCATACTCAGATCTGTATAACTAGTGCCTGATATGACATAAACACTGCAAAAGCTAAATATAGATGAAGTATTACATGTGATCTTAGACTTCCGGAAGCACATACTCTATAAGAAAAGAGTAACACATATGATGTAATAAAGGAATGACACAAGACAGAAAATACTTAAGGGGTGAAATATGTGGCACTGAGTAAATGAAAAAAAAGTGTAAATAAATTTAGGAAAAACATCTCCAAGGATGAGTGACTCATGAGGTAAACCTTAGCAAAGGAGAGGATTTTGCCACCAGGAATAAGGTGCAAAATGTGGTGCAAGAGGAATGTACAAAGGCCTAGAGGTAAAAATAGACATGAATGGTTTGGAGGGATGGTGAGAATATAAACTTAACAAGCAGAAAATTTATTGGGGAGTAGGGGATGAAAGAAAGATTGCACGGTTATGACCAGATGAAATGGAGCTTTGAATTTTTCAATAGGTATTTCTGAGTACCTATATATGCCTATGCTTGCAACAGCTTACATCCTCTGCTAAGTCTCGTAAGCCTCGCCTCCTTGCTGTTTCTGGAACATTCTAGGCACCATCCTGCCTATAAGTTTATGCTCCTATATCATCTCTTCCACAAGGTCTACCTTAATCTTCATATTTAATACAGGAAGTCCTCCACTACACCCCATGTTCTAAGCTGCTTTACATTTTCTTTTTCTCAGAGCATATTACCGTCTCATATATCATAGATTTACTTATTTATGCTTATTGTTTTATATCCTCACTCAAGTATAAGCTTTATGAATTAAAGGTCTTAATTCACTGCTGTACCCCAAGTACCTGGCACATGGCATGCCCTAGTAAGGATCATTGAATGCATAGATGAAGAAGTAGAAAATGTTCAATTTTAGTAAAATGAAAACAAGACTGAGTTTCCAAATTTAAGTAAATCCTCTGCCATCCAGTATTAGGATTATTGTTTTAGCTTTCGAGTGTAAGACTCTGACCACTTTGGTAATACATACTCAAACCTAAACAGCATCTGGACTTCTATTCACTCAACTGAAAGTCACTTGAATATTACAGAGGTTTGAGGAAAATAAGAGAAAGTAATGGATGGAGTACCACAGATCCCACACTGACGTTAGGTAAAGCTGAGGAGACAAATGCAATGCAGAGAGCTCTCAATCAATGAACTTGGTTTCAAATGTGTATTAAGAAAGCCTGAAGTCTTAATTCCTTTTCTCAGAAATGTAGAAAGGTCAGGAACTTTTGTGACAGAATTTTGTTTGATCTTCTAACTGAGGTTTCCAAATGTTTTTCAGATATTTAAATGTGGATAAAAGGTCAAACATCTTGAACTAAAAGTTATAATCAGTCTTTAAAACTTGGTGCATTAGTTACACAAACTAAATCACCATTCATCAGGGGGCAAGAGTAAGGTAAAAACCAAAGCTATGGCACTTCAACATTGTCAGCACAAATGGTAATTTGGCAATCAGCTTTATTCTGGGCAAGAAAACGTCTTTTCTCAATGGGGATTATGGTTGTAAGTATAATGAGACCTATGTGCCAAATGGAGAAAAATAATTTAATTATACAATAAATATTCAAATTGATGCTTTTTATTGAAATTAATAATATTATTTATCCATGGGAGTCCAGTCATATGACTTTGATACTTCAGCCAGGAATTAAAAGTTGGAAGACAGAAGTTATCTTTAACTCATTTTTTTCTCCTTTATACTTTGTATTCTATTAATCAATCATCAGAGCTTATGGATTTTTCTTTTGAAAACTCACTAATGCTTATGCTTTTTCAATTCTTACTGTCACACCTGAATTGAGGTCTCTCTGGCTTTTGTTTTTTTCTTATCCAGGGCCTGTGACTTATTACTTGCAGAATAATCTTCTTCAAATTTCTCTTTTACCATTCAGCTTAATAAAGATATATTAACCCCTCCTCTGTGAGGTCCACCATGCTAAGTGATACTCCTTCCTCTGTATTCCCTGCTGGAGGCCCTGGACGAACAGATTCTCTGTCTTCTCTTCTAACCCAAAACATAGGCATCGTGTTCGATTTTTTTTTTTTTCTGGCATGTCAGTTTTACTCTCTGAATATCCCTTATTCAAATTCCTCTCCACTCCAAGGATATGGTCTTCATTCAGTCAGTTTTTGTCTCAGTTAATGCAGTAATCTCCTAAACTGGCATACATTTTTGTTTCCCTCAATTTTTATTGTGTTCAGAGCAATACTTTTAAATGTAAATCTCGGTCTGCTGGCCCACATAAATTATTTCAGTAGCTTCCAGTTACCTCCAGGACAAATCCAACATTCTTAACATGGAATGCACTACTTCTTTGTGTCTGACCTTGTCTAGTCTGAAATGTTGACAGTGAGTGCTTAGGTGTCATTACAAGAGGCATCGTTCTCATGTCCACACTCTGTGTCTCTGACTCAAACATTCTAGCTGTGAGAGAGATGGAGCGTTGCCAATCCAGAGCACATGCTTCATTCTATAGGGTCGCATCCCAGCCTAGCAAAGGATTGTCTCTAAAGTAGTCTAGTTGAATATTACTGTTTTGCTTAATTCCAAAGAAGGAAGTGAGAACAATTTTCTTTCACAAGAACTCTGACTCGCTAATTCGAAATCAAACCCAGGCAAGCTTTAATGCTTCCTTCTAGTCTCCCTTGAACCATCGTAGAGAAAGAGAGGTTGCATTTCTAGTCCAGAGGACAGTAGAGGGCTTCATTTTTCATCTCTCTAAGCAGCGTACAGAGCTAACTAGGAATAAAGGTGAAAACTAGAAATAATATTACTCCAGAAATAATGAAAACACTCTGTCTGAGCAGAGAAAGATCAGCATTTCAGCCAGTGGGTGTTTCTTGTTCGAGTTGCTTGGGAGAAAGTCAAAGTGCACCCCCTCTTATGATTCTAATTAGCTGTAGAGTAGCTTCTTACTGAGAACAGCTGCGCTCTCAGGACCTGGGCTGTGGGGGCAGAAAAAGGGTTGACCCAGCAGGCCTTTGTGGTTCAAATTCATTGCCTATCCTTAGGGCTGGCCCTTGGTCAACTCCTGGGAGATAACCCCTGAGTCTTTAGAATATTCTGTCTGATAAGAGTGGTTTTATGTACCTGAGGCCTTGGGACATGCTACATATGTTTGCCAGATAAATTTACCTTAAAAATGTAATTTATATGTGGAGCAACAGGAACTCTCATTTATTGCTGATGAGAATGCAAAATGGTACAGCCACTTTGGAGGACAGTTTGGCAGTTTTTTTATAAAACTAAACATACTCTTACCATGTGATCCATCAATCGTGCTCTTCGGTATATATAGATACCTAAAGGAATTGAAAACCTATGGCCACACAAAAACCTGCACGTGAATGTTTATAACTGTTTTATTCACAATTGCCCAAACTTGGAAGCAACCAAGAGGTCCTTCAGTAGGTAGATGGGTAAATCTACCATGCTACATCCAGATGATAGAATATTATTCATCTCTAAAAGGAAGTAAACTATTAACCTATGAAAAGACATGGAGAAAACTTAAATGCATAATACTAAGTGAAAGAAGCCAATCTGAAAAGGCTACAAACTGAATGATTCCAATATGACATTCTGGAAAGGCAAAACTAGGGAGACAGTATAAAGATCAATGGTTTCAGGGGTTAATGGGGGAGGGAGGCATGAATAGGCTGGGCACAGATATTATTTAGGGCAGCAAAACACTGTATGATATATTGTAAATATATGTATTGCAAATTTCTTCAAACTCATAGAATGCACAACACCAAGAATATTAATTTGTCAATGTAGGTTCATCGTTTATAACAAATGGGCCACTATGGTGGGGGATGTTGATAATGGGGGAGGATGTGCATATGTGGGACCAGGAGATATATGGGAAATCTCTGTGCCTTCTTTGAATATTGCTATAAACCTAAGAGTGATCTAAAAAACAAGATCTATTTTGTAAAAAATAAAATGTGATTTATGGAGAATGCCTGTTTTTGCTCTGGGCGTGTGTGTGAGTAGCTATGATCGTTCATGCAGCCCTGCCAGCCTACATAACTGACCTCCAGTAAAAATCCTGAACACCAGGTATCATTTGAGTTGCTTGTTTGGCAACTCTTTGTATATGCTGTCAAACATCATTGCTGGGAGACTTAAGTATGTCCCTGTGCAATTCCATTGGAAGGGGACACCTGGAAGGTTGTGCCTGGTGTTTCCTGGACTTCAGCCTACATATCTTTATCCTTTGCTGATCCCCACCTGTATCTTCTCACTGTGATAAACCAAAACCATGAGTACAACAGTGTACTTGAGTCCTATGAGTCCTTTCGGAGAAACATGATCTTGAGACTCTTGACTTAGCTGTCTATGCACACAAACCACCAAGGTATATTTTAAAAAGGCAAACACATGCTTAGATTTCAAACATCATCTTTTCACTTACATCTAAATTAATTGCATTATAAAAGATTCTCATCATCCACTATTGGTTTAGTGCCTTTGGGCTCCACTTTTCTTCATATGCCAGTCTCTTCCCCAATCAGCAGTGGCTAAAGTGGCAGGTTGTTTTCACTTGAAGCTGAAGGCACACCTCATCCTAGCTTTTAAAGGGAGAAGAAACAAAGCTGTTCAGGAGGCTTTCCTTAGAAAGGGGCATTGTACCCTGCAGGCCCTTTGGTCTTCATGGGCATGTGTAACGTGACCAGCATATCTCCCTTTCTTTACCCTCTAGGTTGTATGGTGAACTTAACTATAAAGAAATATCCACAACTATAGTGCATACCCAATGTGGTTCCAGGTGTGGCTAAGGTAACAGTTTCTATCCTGCCCCAGTTTGGATGCTCTTTTTATATTGATCTGGATCAATGACATTTTTCTGTGTCCCCCCACTGTTAAGGTCCTCTGTCATCTATATTAAAAGATCACCTCATCACACCGGAGATGCTAATGTCAATTCCAGAGTGTGAGTAGCCTTTGCATTAGCATTCACCCCATCAGTTTTATTTCTCCTTGACAACATGCTCAATCACATGCCTGCTGTGGCTGCCTGCTTTCCTAGGAGTGAGGCGTTTATACCCTTTCAGTGCTCTCTGTTCCTGCTTTGTCTCCCTGTGCTTTATCTATACCCACCCTGCTCCAGGGAAGTGTTGTGGGAAGCACTTCCCATCTCACTTTCCATTTCTGAGAAGAGAGAGTAGATAGAATTAGACTGAAACAGCCTGCTCCACTGCACAGAATGTATAGAGTTTATGATACCCTGTGGCATCTCAGTTTTATTGTTTGACCATTTCATACCCATTGTAAGAGTAGGTGACAGTCATGCCGAACATGGAATATCTGTGAATTTTTTTAGTAAAAATTTATCAAAATAATTGACCCTCCTCTTTTGCAATACAAAGTGATAATATGGTTTTCCTCTTGTGACCTACTAATACATTTTCTACTATTGAGCTATATTTGCATTTTTTTTAAAGTAACTTTGCCAAGTCATTCTTTTAAACATTTAAAAAGATTTAAAGTAAATAGGCTTATTTTTTACTTAGGAGTTTGTGTCAGTGCTTTTAAGGGTGATTGGTCTGAAGTTTGTACTCTCCTTGTTAGAATGATGCTGACGTCATATAAGGAAAAGAGAGACAGTTTCTTTATATATGTTCTGGACTAGTTTATATAACATAGAAACAATTTGTTCCTGGAAAGTTTGAAATAATTCATCTGTAAAACCATCTGGGTCCTACACATTTTTGAGGAGTAGTTCTATAACAACTTTATTTTTTTCCATAAAAATTGACTTATTTAGATTTTCTACCTCTTCAAGGGCCAATTTTGGTAATTTGTATTGTCTTAGACTACTGTTCATTTCTTGTAGATTTTATTATTACAGAGCTCTGCAAAAGTATTTTCTCAGAGTTCTTTTAATATCCTCTCTGTTCTCTTTTTCATTTCTAACTTTATGTATAGGGTACTTCTGACAGCATAATTGTTTCTCGTATGATTGTTAGAAGTTAAGTCATTATTAGACAAATTCTTTTTGTCCTATAGATGCAGCATTACAAATCAGAGTTCTGATCCTATTCATTCTATAAAAATAGCATATGTTAATCATAGAAGTAAATGCAAGGAATACAAAATATAGTTGTCAACTAGGAGGAAATATTTATAAAGTCATAAAACATATTTAGAATAAAGTATAGATTTTATAACATCCTTTTTTGAGGATTTTTCTTTGTGGGCTTTTACTAGGTAAGCTTTCTTAAAATGAATCTAGAAAGTTTGGATAGAGCTTGCTTTTTTCTATTTCTTAAACAATTCCTTGAATCAAATAGAGATACCCTTTGTTGATCTAGTTAAGATCTTCTTGAAAATTCTATTGTGCAGAGTTTTGAATGGTAAATTCTGGGAGGTTGGGTTATTTTCATGATAATTTCATATAGCTGATTATAGGATACGAGAAGTAGAGATGAATTTGGAGAGAAAGGGAGAATGTAGATCACAATGTGTCATGTATGTTATGTACCATTTGTAGAATTTTGGGCTAGATCCTCTAGACAATGGGGAATGACAGATATTTTAACCATTTATGTAGTATGATCATATTGCATTTTATAAATATAACTCTGGTAGCAATGTGAGGCATGGATTAGAAGGGAGAACGCATGAAGGCAGAGATACTGGTTATGAAGGCAGGGAAATGAGTTAGGAGGTAGAAGGGATAGATTCAAATAATGTTTAAAAGGTGAAATGGCAAGTCTTAGAGAGCAATTAAGTGTGAGGCATAAGGTAAAGGGAGACATTTAGATTGATTTTCAGATCACCCGTGGCCTGAACAATTGGGTAAATGATGGTATTATTAGCTAAGGTAATTTGGAGAAGGACAAGTGTTAGCAGGAAGATGATAAATTGTTTTGCACATATTGAATGTTCAATGCATGTTCTATGGAACATTCAGAAGAGCTGTGTTTGGGAGCCAGCTGTATATACTAGTATAAAGTTCAGCAGAGAGGTTCGAGCTGGGTTATGAAATTTGGCATGATTAGAATATGCTAGCCAAAGTCATGAGATGAATTTGCCTGGAGGGAATGCTTTGGGGGGAAGAAATGAAGAGAGCTCAGGATCAAATCCTGGGAAATACTAAAGTTTAAAAACAATTATATTTAAATAGAGTGTTTTCATCATTCCCTTCCCAAACTGGGTCCTCTTTTCTGATGACTATCTTCTCAAGTACGCAGGCTCAAGCCTTAGGGTCATATTCTTTGCTCCCCTTTTGTGCACAATTTTTAGGTTCTGTTGAATCTCTTCACCAAGTTTCTCATCTCTGCCTCTCATTCTCCATTCTCCCTGCCTCTGCCCTAGACCCTTAACATCACCCATTATGTAAGCTTCCTCCAGACGTAGAAGGCTCTCTTATCTAAGATCATTGAGACCAATAGCTTGTCAATATTATTTTTAAATTTTTTTCAAGCAGGGAGTTATAAAAATTATAACACACATAAACCTTATGAAATTTTAAGTGTACATTCACTCACTCATCTTTTGATGTGGCCATAGCATTTTCCTGACTATCCATTTATTGGTGTCTGCACTGTCCTTCTTTTAGAAGCCATATTCATAGTGAATAATAATAACAACAACAACAACAACAATAATAATACTTAGCCTTTTTTCAAAACTTTCCATGTAGCAGATACTCTTATGTACTTGAAAAATTTTAACTCTGTTAATTCTCCTGTAAACTATGAGGTAGGTACTATTAGTAACTATGTTGCAGATAAGGAAACTGAGGCACATAAAAGGTAAGTAAATTACCCAAAGTCACATAGATAGCAAGTGGTTGAATTGAAATGGAATTAATTAAGTTTACCTCTGAAGGCTCTTAATAGACCCTATCCTCTACTCTGAAAGTACAAGACTCTTACGAAGTAACCAGACTATAGAATCCCTCTAGCTTTTCATTTTTTCCCAGTGTTTTATCCTGTCTCACCCTTATTCCTGCAGCAGTTATAAAACTCTTATTAAATCTTTCCCAAAGCGGGCAGTTTGGTTTTCACAGAAACAACCACCCTCTTTTATTTTGTACTCATAATTAATTTTGTTTTAAAATATTTAATTAAATGACATAATCACGACTAAAGTCCATAAACAGATTTGGAAACAAACATCCTGACTCTTGATAAACAAGCAACTCATCTGGAAGGAGTAGGACTATAAGGGAGTTTTGTAATGTATACTCTGATCTCAGCCTCCAGAGTGACCTGCAAATCAGTCCATGGGTTTTAGACACAGTATTGAGAGCAAAATTAATGAGGCACTTCAGTTTTGAGGAGGTCGATTAAGAAAATTTCTGCTTTTCTCTCAGTTTCCAATCTCTTGCCCAGGGCTTTCAAAGTGAGTTAAGTTCCTAAATGATTATGTCACTCACCTGATCAAAAACATGCAGCCATTTCTTCATTATCACAGAACAAAATCCTGAGTCCAGCATAAAACCTAAATTCTCAGTATGGCATTTAAGATCAAGAATTTATCCCAAACCACCTCTCCAAATACATATATCTTTCCCATGTTCCAGGAATATAATAATTTATATTGAGTTTGAATTTTGAAAAAACATAATAAACCTTATTAATAATTCCCCTAAGCAGAGTCCAGGCTTCTTGTCAAGTTCTCTGCCTCTCTCTTTATTCAAGAAACTAGCAGCTACAAAAGATATAGGAAAGGGAAGGAGGAGGGCAGAAACAGAGAGCTGCACAGTGTTTGTTCTATGAGCTCTCTAGGCCCTATGGCAGATTGTATTTTCCAAATCTCCCATTCCAGCCTTTCTATATAAATAACACTTTCTTGCTATTTTAGTGTGGTACACAGGATAGCCTCACAAACCTGTTACTCCAGTATAATCTGCAGTGCCATAGCTAAAGTTACTGACTTGGTCTTCTCTGCACCATTTTTGTGTCATGATTGTTTCCTGAATCTGATTAACTAGAATATTCCTCTTATTTCCTTTTTCATATGTGGTGTCACTTGACCTAATTTATGTGTAGTAGCAGTACACCATTTTTTCCAGCACCCTACATGTAAGATACACACTTGCATGCAAAAAGTATATCCAGGCTTGTAATAGCCTTCACACGGAAGATCAGTGAGGAAAATCTTTAGACTCTATTTAAAAACAAAATCAAATTTACATACTAAAATAATTTGTCCAAAAATTTGTTGTTTTTAAATAAAAATGCATTTTCTATAAAAAAAAAATATTATAGCAGTATTTCTGGTTTGACATGCTCTTCAGAACCTTGCGATTCTTTCTCCCAAGAGGTGGGGTGTCTGTTTTTTCACTTTGAATTTGGGCAGGAGCTTATAACCACTTCCACAAGTAAAATATGACAGAAGTAATGCTCTATGACTTCCAAAGCTAGGGCATAGGAAGGATATTACTAGTCTACATTTGACTTTCTCCCTTTGGGTGGTTACCCCTTGAACTTTGCCACCATATTGTAATGAAGTCAAACAAGCTTTTTTTGCAGAGAGACCACATGGAAAAGCCCAAGTAGAGAGGAACTCAGGACCCCAGTTGACCAAGCCCATGTCTACTGCAAGACATGTGAGTAAATGAAACTTCAGATGACTCAAAACCCTCAGAACAGAGAGGATATTAAAAGAACTCCAAGTCTTTCAGCTGAAGCCCAGACAGAACAGAGCAGAGGCAAGCTGACCATACTATGTGGTGTCATAAACCTGATTCATAGAATCTGTGAGCATAACAAAATTTTTTTTTTCTCCACTAAATTTTGAAGTAATTTGTTATGTAGTCATAGTAAATGGAACAGACCCTTAGGGTACTTTGGGCAAAAAAAGTAGATAAATTTTATGTTTAGGAGTTCTCTTCCCAGAACTTTAAGTTAGAAATGGTTGAAGAAGCTCCTCCACTTTAGGATTTCTTGCTCAATTTTTTTTTTATCCCAAACTCCCATTACCCTTCTCTATGGGGCTTCAACTGGAGTTTGAAGTGATACTTGCAGTCTCAGCTCTTACCCCAGTGGCCTCCATGCCTCGTCAGCCATCTTCTCTGTGCACTGGGTTTGTGAGATTGGTTGCCCACGTCGTATTACTGGATAATTCTTTTTCCTTTAGGGTACTTTTTAGGCTCCTGGTGATTGTTTACACTGTGAGTTAATGCCATCCTCAGTTGTCTTGGGCAATTCTAAGCAGTAAAATTTTTGTGTGTGCTCTCCTTAAGAAATCCCTTTCTGCTTTAGAATTTCAATCTATATTCAAAAACAATATTTTCACAGCATTGATGAAAAGGAGGTAAAATTATAACAAAGTGCCATGGGTAGAAAAGAGGTAGGAGATAATTTGCTACTCATTGCAGCTCTCTCATCACCAATCCCAAAACATTTCCCACCCTTTATTTCCCTCTGCAGGCTTTTCTGTATGTCATTTTCTTTGCCTGAAAATACCTGGAATTGTACATATCTTTCTAGCTCAGTTAAACAGACTGACTCCTTTAAGTAGCTATACTTAGTGGCAATCTTGTCCAGCTTTATGCTCGCACAGAATTTTGTTTATAATGATTTTAAACCCTCTTCTTATGGTTAAGATATCCTGTACACATGAATGTCTGTACAAATAGATAGTGAGGTCCTTGTTAGTCTTTATTTCCTTCACAACATTTAGCAGAATGTCTCTCCCATAATAAATCCTCAATAAAAGTTTGAGTTACATTTGTAAATGAAAAGAAATAGTGAAATATTATAATAAGGTTATAATAATATAATAAATTTATGTAATATGTGTTATATTGTAAGCTTCAGAAACTTAAAACTGATTAGAGGCCTCAACTTGAGTTCAGGGTGTGTGTGTGTGTGTGTGTGTGTGTGTGTGCGTGCACGCGCATGCACACGCATGCATAAGTATACATACATATTTATGTGTTATGTGGTATCTCATTTCCTTCAGTATTTCAATAAATGATTGTTGCTTCTATTTAGGCTTTGTGTATAAACTCAGAAAAGTCTTTAAGGGGCCTACCTGAGAGAACCAAGGAATTTTAGTAATGGCAAGTTCTCATATATACCTAATATTTAATCTGGGTAGTTAGTGGATGTATACCCTAATTATTCAATTCTGATTAAAAATTAATACACTTATAACAGCTGAGTGTAAAAATTTGAACATGGAAAATGAATTTTAAAAGTATGATAAGGAACAATAAATAAATTTCAATGTTTTAAAATAAATTTTACTTTAAGTTAAAAAGTGTGTTAGCATATTTCTGTTTCAAAATATTTGCTACGTATAGTGAATAATTTCTACTTTGGGAAGTGAGATAAACTACTTAAAATAATTCTTTAGAACAAGTACATATGAATGAATTATTCCTTATTAACAATATGATATACATCTTCCATATAAAGATATTAATATCAATCCTTTCATTATGCAAGATTTTTTTTCCATCTACAGCATTTCAGTTAACATATCCGTCTATTTCCATATGAACAGGAATCTGTAATTTTACACTAATTCCTAAGATGAATAATTGAGATATTGGATGCAGTGCCTCAGAAAAACTGAATCTTGTTTGGTGCTTGAAGTAACAACTCCTAAGCCACGAGTTAATCAAGAAAACTATACATAGGTCTTCATTAACATACCAAGAATCAGCCCACCAATAACAAAATCACTGAACATGCACATTTAATGGTGTAAAATTCAATCACACTTAACTCAGCCTGAAAATATCAGTTTCTTAATAATCTCTTGTGTTTATATAGACTAGAACCTTTCCTGTGGGGAGAGCAAATTTCTTTTGCATATTTTCTGTGATTAACCACATTTAAGAGCAAATGCCATTATTTACACTTGACAAAATATCCAAAGGTGAAGTAGCTCCCTTAAGGTCGCACTGCCAAGGAGAAATCTAAATCAGCTCTAGATGTTTTGGCTGCAATTAGCACTCTCCCGAATCCAGAAATAAATAGGACAAAATGTATTTCTATACTTGGACACTTCCAAGATATTATATGGTCTCAAATGTTGCCGTGACCAACTTCTGTCTCCCTCTCAATGCTGTATGCAATGAATGAGGAAGTATAGAAGAAGTGGAGGAGGTAACTGAGTTTTGAGGCTTTGATTCTGGAAAAGGATAGAAATGGAAACCAGAGACACAGCTATGTGTCCAACTATTATGAGCTGTGGCTTGGTTATAAATATTCTATAGTATGGTTTCAAGGATTGCTGTAACATGATCGTTAGTGACCATGGAATCAGGCACAAAACACCCAGTTGCAATATGGGCCCCTTTGGAAATGCTAGAGGGTAAAGTTAGGAATGGATCTGTTTCTGGGGAGTCCAGATGCTGGTAAATGATGGAATGGAGTAGAGGAAGTTTGAAGGCGAAGCAAAATTGATAGAGTCATTCTAGGCTCTTGATATGACCCTAGTCCTTCCTCAGATGTAATTTTGAGGCCTGGCTGGTACTTGAATATGTAGATGGTGCCAGATAATGAAAAAAAAAAAAAAAAAAGCAAAAAAGAAAGAAGAAAAGAAGCATGGACTAGAAGTTAGGATTGATACTGGACCTGCATTTGAAAATAAAAGGCATATATGCCCTCATTCTGCTTTCCTTTGCACTGGAAGTGAAACTCATTTGTCATCCTGGACTAGATGCTCTTTAGAAATCCTTCTAGTTATATCATTATCTTATCTTGCTTAAATAAAGAGTTTTTGAAAATTATGGAACAATAAAATTTATTTCCCACTTGCTATATTCTGTTAATTGCCCTCTCCGATTACAGAGAAGTGTGGTTGTTTTTTTTTAAAGAGAACTTAAGGCAAGTAAACTACTACACGGTGATCTTAACCTCAACAGATAAAAGAACAAGAAGCCCTCTATTTAGATACATCAACAGCAAAGCTCACAGAGAATGTAAACAGACTGATTCGACGCATTTCCAGAAGATGAAGGTATATTAGAGTCCTGAAAAAAACAAGGCCAAGAAAATTTTGCCCATATATCAGCTATTATTGGTAGTTAGTCAATATCACAGGTTTGAGAAAGTGCCAGAGCCCATTAATGGTATGAGAACATTAAGTCTTTGGTCACAAAGTCACAGTAAGACCTTGCTTGGTTTTACTTTGGAGCCATCTGGGCTTGGAGCTGTTGGCATGGATAACAAATCTGATGTTTGTCTTATGCCCTCATTTCTGTGCTGCACTTGCACTTGGTGAAAACAAATGCAGGTTGGAGCAAGACATGACACATTGGTTGAGAATGTTGACATATAGAAAGTTAAATGAGTCAAGCTCATGTAGTCTTGGTGTATGCTAGAATACTATCTCCAAAACTCTTCTAATATTTTCTGTTGGCTTCTCTGGAAAGATAGGCCAGCCACAGCCTTCTGAGAATAAAGGGATGACCACTTGTTCCATCACCTCATAGATTTTTCTCTTGCACTTGATTTTTCACTAAAACAAAAATAGAATATGGATTACCTCCCCCTATTCCCAAGGAAATCTAAAACTATTTAAAGGAGTCAACACAAATGTTGAACAAGATTCTATCCATTTACTTTGTTCAAGTCTCTAGTTAAAGTTGAGATATTGCTTTGTAATATTAATTTCTGTTCATGATAAGTCTGCATAGTTCAGATATAATATTCTGCAAGTGAATTGGTCTAAAGCTTTCTAATCAAAATATGGATCAAGGTTCAGTAACATCCAGATTATCTGGGACCCTGTTATGTTTGGAACTCAGGCTCCCACCCAGAATCAAAATTTTTAATTTAACAGAATTCCCAGGATTTCATATACACATTAAAGGTGTTTTTCTAAATTCAATATATTTGGCATGTAACATTGTATAAGTTTAAGTTATACAGTGTGTTACATATTGTAATACGATTGCTGATGTGATATTTATTGCATCACATGATCGTAGTACAATATTATTGTCTATATTCATTAGGCCATGCATTAGATCTCTATGGCTTATTTACTACTCGTTACAAGTTTGTACTCAAACACCATCACTCTTTACCCCTTCTCTCCTATCTCCTGGTAACTACTATTTTACTCTGTTTTTCACAGATTTAACTATTTTAGATTCCACTTATAAGTGATATCATACAATACTTGTCTTTCTTATTTGACTTGATCTCGCTTAGCATATTGTGCTCAAAGTCCATCCATGTTGTCACAAATGGGAAGATATCTTCCTTTCTCATGGCTGAATAATATTCTACTGCACATTACAGTTTGAGAAATATTGGCCTATAAGACTTCTGCTATTTTTACTGTAAATGATATTTGTCAGGCATTCCATGTAAAAGAATGCCTGCTTAGATTCCTATCTGTAGTTGGATGCAAAGACAAAATTAGAATAGAAAAAAAAACCAAACACATGTATGTGAGGTCCAATTCTTGGTCTAAATGAACATAAATTCTTATTAGTAGTAGAATAAAATACTGATATTGTCCTTTCAAAAAAAGTCCCCTCCCATCCTCAAAATATGACCTTCAAAGAAAGTAGCTCAAACACCCACTCTTCTGAATTTTAAATACTTGTGTTGATTTCTAAAGAGATACTTTTGAGCCATTGCATTAGCTTGCTTTCTAGCTGCACTAAAGGCTATGGAAAAATATTCATTATTAGGGAAATTAGACATACAAATATGAAATTGGCTCAAGACTTCTCATCCTATAAAAAAGTCCAACACCATATGAATAGCAAACTATTTAGTAAATAGTAAATAAAGTGCCCAGTTCCATAATGGATTGATCTCAACTGACCACTGTTAAATCTTGTCTGGCCCATCTCCAAGTTGCTTGTGCTGTCCTGGCAGCCACAGGCATTCTCAGGGGGCAGGAGGCCAGGAGACGGGCGGAAGAGGGAAGGCTGCCAGACACCCATCCTAGCTTCTCTCCCTCTTCTCTTCATGAGTCATTTGATTTGGAAGAAAAGACCCCTACTCTCAATTAATCTAATCTCTCACTATTAAAGGAAGAAATGATAAGCAAGAAAAAATAGTAAGATAATAGTACATAATAGGGAGCTTTATCTTTGGTAACATTTTGAGAAACTCATTAAAGAGGAAAGTCAATTTTTCCTAAAAATTCTGGAAACCTTCTACCAATTTATAACCAGAAAAAAAGCAAGCTGATTTTTAAATTAGTTTTCTATATTTCTTTTTAAATGATTTTGAAATAGAATAATTTTTCCCAGTAAGGTCTGAGGAATTTAACCAAGAAACCCCAAACAATTATAGTATCACAAAGGATGATATTTAAAGATGCAATTTCAGGGAGCTTCTGCCAAATTACCTTTGTCCTTTCACACACTACTCATGAGAGCTACAGAACTTCTGGATAAAGAAAATGCATTATCAAAGGGTACAGGGTTTGGGGGAAGCGTTATAATAAAGGTTCATCAATCACTATAAAGATTCCATTTTAAATGATGCTTGATAAATTATTCTTGAGTCATTTGTATTTACTATATATGTTTTATTACCTATATTAACTACATAGGGAAAATATGGCTCAATAACAAAATAAGATATACTTCTTTATAATTACAAAGGACATGGGTAATGCAGAAAATCATATTTTCATTTTTTTTTGTTTTAAATACACAGATTATGTTACAATGAGGAAGGGACAGTTACAGTTGTGCAAGGGCACAAATAAGTGGGTGAATACTGCATATTTATCTGGATAATCTTGTCCCCTCAAATCTTTCACTGAGGACAAAATAATTGTGAGAAATTGAGGACTGAATTATATGAAACATTAGCATTGCAACTCTCAGATAATCACATATCACTTTTGCTTTACCTGTATGGACAGAAAATCTTTGCTTTTTTTTTTATTGATTACCATGTCACTATGACTGGACCAGGCGATCTGCCTAATGCAGATACACAGGAACTTTTAACAAAAGCATGTCCACTTAAAAAAGGAAGAAGTAGGAAGGAGAGGGATTGTAGCCTCACTTGGGCTTACCTGGGGCACTGGCCACAAGCTTCATCTTCAGGGCTGTGTGTTCCATCCATCAGAACCACAAGCATGAAGTTACCTTAAGAAGAAATCTATTCTGTCCATTGTCGCAGCATAGGTGGTATCTCTCCTACATTTGTCTTGACCACTGACAATCTGTCGTTAGCGCTGTCTTAAAGTAAATGATCCAAGATACAGAAGAAGGAATAGTACAAGTCAAAACAGTACAAAGAGTATAAGTTAGATAAAGTTTTATTTTTTGAATATATTTTTTAAACATTTAAAAAATATTTCAAGATATTTCTTCTAGGCCTGTGTAGATTCAGTCTAAAGTTTTAGTATCAGATTATTTTAAACCATCTTACTGGTTTGTGGTTCGTATTCACTTATCAAAGATATTAGAAGTTGTTCATTGGAAGCTGCAAGTTAGGAGACCGACATTCAAGTCTTGACTTTGCCACTAAGTTGCTGTAAACCTTTGGGTAAATTATCTAGTCCTTCTAGGCTTTGCTCTCCTCTGGTAACAATTGAAAGAATTAGACTAGAATGAACTCCAAAGTTCTATTCTGACATTTTGTGCTGGGACATCTCAATTTCTGATCTTCAACACGTTTTAATAAATATTAATAATATTCATACATTTGCATACTACTTTATAGTGCACAAAGTGCTTTCACTTATATGAGCTCCTTTAAATATCTCTGGTGCTTGTGAGTAGGGCACATCTCAGAAGTGGGAAGAAGCTTAGAGAAGTTGTAACTTATCCAAGATCACAGACTTATGTACATGACAGAGCTAGATAGACAGGTCTTCCTACTCTCAAGTTCAATTTTCTTTCTACTGTATTCAGCTACTTCAAGGTTATGGTAATATAAGAGCATGATTAGTTAAGCTTTTGTTAAATCATAAAGTAATGTGGTATCATTAAAAAAACAAAACAAAACAAAACACTGTGTTTAAAGCCAGAGAACTAGGTTTCATTGACAGTTCTGACACTATGATTTGGGGAAGTCACTTAATTTCTTTGAGCCTCATTTTCCTCATCTGCAAAAAAAAGAGGTTTGGACTACATAACTTTTGAACTTATTTCTTGGTTAAAATTTTTATTCTTCATGGCTATGACTATTTCTAGATTAATATTAAACGAAACTTTTATTGACTATAAGAGGTTTTAAAAAAGCACACTAAGAAATCACTTCTACTAGTTGTTTTTAATGCTTTTTAGCCACTGACATATTAAAAACCTTGGACTAATATTTCTGACTGAATGCCACTTTCCTAACAACTAACTTAAGATTTCACAGAGAGGTAAGTTATTTTGACTGAGTTATGTGGGAAATGCATGGAGTTGCATTTTTCTGAGAGGTCTTGACAGAAGACCTTACTTGGGAACCAATGATAGAAAACCTCGGGGAGCTCTTTGTGAAGACATTTTTGGCCCTCTCTGCAGTGTGCTGAACGATATCTCTGCTTCTCTGATGTAGTATCTTATTGTCATGCATACTCCTCACCCTGTAAGTTTATAATTGGTGGGTAGATATTCTGTTTTAAAATAAAGAAAAATCACTTGAAAATCGCAGAGGGTATGATGGTGAGTGTTTCAAGAGTTATAGACAAAGAAGAGTTTTGAACCTGCTCTGTCTTTGGCCGCCTCCCTGTCTGAGTAGAACATTATTACTTTTGAAGCTAACATAGAATGGATCATAACCGGCTTGCTCAGCTGGTTTCTTTATGCACAATTAAGCTTTGTTGAGACTTTCTTTATTTGTAATAGTGCTGTTACGGCGTGGGATGCTATTCAACTCTAAACAACATTCCATTTAATACTAGGCATTAGTTCACCCATTAAATCAGCACCATCACTAACTGATAAGTATCACCCTTTTCCTTGCCCTCACTTGGCTCTTCTGCCTAGCAAACAAAGCATGACAATGGCATGGCCCTTGAGAGAAGATTGGAAGGAGGGTAGATTGAGCAATGATGACCCAAATTCCATCCAGTCACAAAAATGGAGCTTTGCCCTAGTCTTTTCCTTTTCTTAAATATAAACTTGCATACTTTCCAAGCAGCACTTAAGTGCCTTTAAAAACAAAACTAAACAAAAACACTAAAAATAATAGAATTAACTACTACATCTCTTAAACACTAAGGAGATGAAAATGTATGGAAGGCAATGCAAAGGATATACAACAAAAGATATGCATAAGAATGTTCATAGCAGCATTGTTTGTAATAATCAAAACTAAAAACAGCTCAGTGTCCATCAGGAGTAGAATAAATAAATAAATTATGGTATATTTATACAATAGAAACTCAAGAACCCACAACTACATACAACAACGTGAATAACTCTCACAAACCTAATGTTGAGAAAAAGAAGCCAGACTCAAAAGAGTGTATAATGTATGAATCCAACTATATAAAGGCGAAAACTTAGCAAAATTAATCTCTGGTATTAAAAGTCAGGACAACGGTGCCTTTGAGTATTAGTAAAGGGTAGCCACATAGGACAGGAGGTAGGGGGCTTCTGAGAACTGATAATTACCTATTTTTTAATATGAGTGGTGAATACATGGGCATGTTCACTTTTCATCAAACTCTACACTCATGTTTGTGTCTTTTTCTAAATATATTTTATACTTAAATGAAAATTTTATTTGGAAATTAGAAATGAGAAACTGCTTTAATTAGACTGGGTCTGAATGCCCTGAAGGCATCAACTCAATTGTCTCACCTGCAACCATAAAAGGGTAAATTTTATTTACTTATTAATAAATTATTATTTTTAATCCACTTTTGATTTTAGAATAGGTTGAGATTTACAGAAAAGTTGCAATGAGGATACAGAGGTTTCCAGTATACCACTCATCCATTTCTCCCTTTATTGTTAACAACTTACATTACAATACTACATTTGTTACAACTAAGAAACCAACATTGGTACATCATTACTTTTAACTAAATCCCACTTTTTATTCCAATTTCATTAATTTTCCCACTAATGTCCTTTTCATGTTACAGGATCCCATTCAAAACACCGTATGACATTTACTGGTCCTGTCTTCTAAGTCCTCCCCTGGTTTGTGACAATTTCTCAGTTTTTCCTCCCCCCTACCCCATTAACTTGACAATTCGTTCAGGTACTTTGTAAGATACCTGGGTTTTCTGATGTTGTCTCAAGGTAAGACTGGGGTCACGCATTTTGAGGAAGAGTATCACAGCAATGAAGTGCCCTTCTCATCACACCATATTGGGTGCATGCTATCAGCTTTGTTCAACTTTCATCTAGCCAAGGTAGTGTTTATTTATTAGGTTTCCCCACAATAAAGCTACTTTCTTCTCCTTTCCATATTCTTTGAAAGCAAGTCACTAAGTGCTGCCCACACTCAAGGGAGGTTGGGCGTTAAGTTTCAGTCCCTTTTTTAAATTTCTCGTTTTGTATACAATTTATACTGCACATCATACATCAGCTCAGTTCATATACATAACTTATAAATAAATACCCTATTATTTTGCCTCAGGAGTAATCAGATAGCAGTTAAAGTGTAGTTCAACAGGCTTCATTATTAAACGTTTTTCTATCTTAATGGAAACCTTGTAACAAGATGAATTCAATGCAAACTAAAAGAAGGGTGATAATGTATAAACTGAAAATAAAAAATGAGTAAGAGAGACCGTGGGAGCATCTTCATCAGAGATAATGATCACAGGCTTCTGAATGTTAGGAGGGAAGTGAGCCTGCAGGAAGGGTTTTTATCTGGGGCAGAAAAGGTTTGCAAATTTGGTGAATAACGCCTTTAGAAAGTTTGTAACTTTGTTCCACTTTTCGTCTGTGGAATTTACCACCTGTAATCCCTAAGTATCACCAAGCGGGACTGAAGAAGCCCTAGCTGGACGACACTACTGTTGGCAGGCTGGCGCAAAATTGGAATCACTCTGGCTGCGGGTATACAAGCACTGCCAGCCCGGCGGTAACTGGGTAATTTACAGAGTCCGCCTGGGGCTGGCTAGTCAGTGGGAAGCTCCTCCCCTCGGCTTGGAGAGGGCCTTCCCCGCGCCGCCGAGGGCCTCCAGCGGGGACAGCGCTCGGCCTCCCATCCGGCCCCGCCCCGCCCGCGGCCCCGCCCCGGCCCCGCCCCTCCTCAGGCCTCCGCATCTTCCTTCCGGGTCGCGCTGGGTCGGTTTCGCCGCCGTCGCGCCGCAGCGCGGGAGTTTGGGTGCCGCCCCCGCGCCCTGGCCTCCTGGCACCGCCTGGTCGCTGGTGAAGCCCACGGCGCGCGCCCTCCCGGACCCTGCAGGGTACGGCCCTCCTTTTCCTCTTTCCTCCTGCGGGTGTCCGTGTTCCTTCCGCGCTGGGGCTGGGCCGGGCCACGGCAGAGCGCCGCGCTTTGGGGAGCGTGCGCGCGCGGCAGAGGTCCCCCCGGGGCTCCCCTCCCCTGCCGCTCACGCCGCGCTTGCGGGATTTGCTAGGGACCTAGAAAACAGCTTTTGTCCCTCTGCACCAGTCTGTCCGCAGGGCGGGAGGCGTCGCCCCTCCGTGCGAACGGCTCAGGATTGTTTACGCCGGTATCTGCGGACCGTGGTGACCCTGCAGCCCCTCGGTGACCGTGCAGTCCCGTATTGGCCACCTGCCCTTCTGTGTACTTGTTGCACCTGTGTGTGCTGCCTTGATTTCCCTCTGGCATCCGATGGTTTTTGCCTAAGGCCCATGTCTTTAATCAGGACTGCATCACTGGATCACAGTATTAGTAAAAAGATATTACTAATATCTTTTTAGAAATACTGGCAGCAGCCTCTTTTCTATTTTAGGGGTGTTCTTAGAGTGTAATGTGGTCATGAACATCACTTTGCCTCCTTGTCAACATGTTAGCAAGGGGAGTGGGTTTGGGTTTCTTTGATGGTTTCCCAAGTGCTCATTGCCACAAAGTCTTGGGCTGCAATCACTGATTGAAATGTACAGATAATTAGAAAGTCAAAATGATATAAACCCGTGGTGAGATACCTGCCTTGGCAGGTTACCTTGTCTGGCTTTATACTCTGGAGGACTGACTAACATCAGGTGCGGGATCTTGCTTATTCTGGTCTGTGCGAAGACATAAGCTGCTTTTATTGTTTCCTCGCGTGCACTCCTCGGTTTAAGTTCAGAATATAGGCACATTTTTTTCCCTAAAAGCTCACTCCGTGCATCTGTTGTCATATTACATATTGTACCTGTTGGTCGAGTAGAGGGAGATTTTCCTTATCCGTCAGCGCTCCTGTAGTCCTTTATTTGACATTAAGTCCTTGAGGGTCGGGGCGAGGTGAGGTCAGTGTACTTGTATTTACAGTGGCAATGTTCATCACCCTGTAGAAGGCACTTTTTAATTCATTGAATTGTATTCTTTCCACACTTCTTTTCTGAGTACCACCTTTTTTTTAAACTACTGCCCCAAATTTTGGCTTTTCTGAACCCTTATTTTCATGTTCCCTTTTTTACGACTTGAAAATTGGAGGGATCAGCTCAGTATAAGAGGGTTAATTTCTTTTTACTAATACTGTGATCCAGTGATGCAGTTATAGTCCTCTGTACAGTGCTAACTGCTTATCGTTTACTTTGACATAGAGTCAGTTAACAAAAACTGCCCCTTCTTTCTTTACTGTGTTAATCTCATTGCCTCATCTTAATTTTCTTGTGACCAACATAATTCATGTTAACTTCATGGCTCTAACTCTGATATTCTCTTAGAGCTTTTGCCACATGAATTACATATAAATATCCACCTCTCCTTTTACCTCGTACTTTTTAATGGTCTTATTCTTCATGTTTAAATCTTTAACCTGCTTCAACTATACTTTAGTGTAAGAAAGGAGATAAGGCTTTAACTCCTCTCCCCGCAAATTGTTAGCCAGTGACCCCATCATTTGTTGAATTCTGTTTTTCATTACTGGTAAATACTGTATTTAGCCTAGGCCCTATTCTTGTATGTTCTTGGGACTTTTTCTGAACTGTTGTTCAGTGATCTCTGGCTTTGTGATAACTATGCTGCTCTTATTACTCTAGGTTTATAATGTGTTTTAATGTCTAGGGATTTAAACAATGCCTGGCATATTGTAGACATCACTAAATATTTTTGGAATGTACACATTTAGTGGGGTAAGTTGAAGTTAAAGTTTCTTACCTATTCTTGAAGTTTTTAGCTTGCTCTTCTCAAGGTCATTTCTGTCATTAACCATTAAATTCTTTCTCTTGCTAATTAAGAACACTTCATGTAGAATTGCTCTTCAGAGTTGTATATGGAGAAGCTGCTCAGTTCCACATCTGCATGTCTTTTGATTTGCATTGTGTATTGACAAGTGTAGCAGGTCTCCTGATCAGCTGTGACTCAGGATGCTATGTACGTGGTTTCAGCAGCTCTAAAGGAGAAATATGTATAAAAGTGATCCCTTAGACAGCCTGGTGTCTGTTTGTAGTTTGTCATCCCAACTGGACATCTTAAATATAATGAATTTTCAAGTGTTGCTATATAATAGGTACTTAGAAACTTTATTAGATCATAAAATAAATGTATACATTTGTTAAAAAAAAAGTTAAGACATACAGAGTAGCCAAAGGAGAAAGTACAAGTGTCGTGTGCCCACCTACATAGTGACCCAGTTCACCAGAGATCATTGTTTGTTTTCTCTCCTTCCAGATATTAAAAGTACATATGTATACGTCTACATTTGTTTTATAAATTGCAGTTTTCTATATATAATTATCTAAAACTTCCTGGTAGTAATAATTGATGAAAATCGTTCTATGTCAGTACGTGTAACATTATCCTTTTAAAGTCTTTTTGGTATTTCACTGTAGGAATAACCCCAAATTTTTAATATTTAACCAATCCCATGCTGATATTTTGTATGTATATATTTGTACGTTTATATTCTTAGCATAAATGCTTAGATGTGGAATTGCTGGGTCAAAGGCTCTGTATGTTTTAAATTGTGATAGACTGTTCCATATTGCTTTTCAAAAGGTGGTTGTTAGAGTAAATTTGTACAATTTATAAGGATACTCTTGCTGCCATATCATTGCCAGGAATTATCAAGGCTGAGACTTTATCCTACTCTCAAGCTAACAGTCTCATGGATACTGGCAGAAGACACGAGGCTCCTGGGTCAGAGACAAAGCACAGCAATAACAGTAGCCAGAGGATCATCATTTTCTTGTGTTGCTTCTTTGACCTGTACTTTCCGCAGGGTGATGTGATGAGGGCCAGATGATTCTAGCACACACAGTAGATTGCATTCCAGGAGAGAAATCCTGAGTTTAGGGAACTAGAATCTTTCATAATAGGTTGCAAGTAAACCTGCCTAATCTTTGCTATAGAGAGAGACATTAACTTTATTATGCTGGATAGTAAACAAACCTGCCCCCTACTCCAGAGGGAGACCTCTTTTTATCTGTCAAGAGTGTTTACTGTATAAACACCGCTGAAAAGATAGTCTGGAACAAAAACTATCAGTGCACCTGCTTATAAGACCTGCAGAAATGTAAGAGACCTGTGAAAAATTGTCTCAAAACAGTCACTGCTCAGATATAATCACCTTTTACATTTTAATAACTTTATGAGTGAAAAATGGTATTTTATTTCTGTTTTAATTTTGCATTTCTTTGCTTGTTGATGAAGTTACATATCTGTAAATGTTTGTTAGCCATTTGCATTCTTTTGTTACTTGTTTATATTCTTTGCTTAGTTTTCTGTGTAAGTGTTCCTTTTTTTCTTATTGACCTGTAGTAACTCTTTACATGTAGTGGCTAGTAATGACTTGGTACAATATTTGCTAGTATTTTTTCATAGTCTTTTCTTTAAATGCTGTTTCTGGGAGTTTTGCTCTATGAAAATCTTTAACATATATGTTGTCAGTTCTGCTATTCACTTCCTTTATGTCTTCTGAGTTCCTGCCCCAAGATTATAAAATACTCTGTACATATTCTCTTATTGGACATTTGTATTACATATCTAGAGTTTTTAAAGTGGTTGCTATGATAATATTCTAAGTTTACTTTTCTAAATGTCTGGACATTTTTTCAAAACATTTTTGCTAAGCTGTCCTTTCCCTGTTTTGATTAGGCACATCTATTATAACATACTATATCCTTATATCTTAATTTCTCAAAACTGACAAGCAGGTAATTATGTTAGTTTCCTACTGTGAGTATGAATTTTGTTGAATTCATCCTTATATATCAATATGTGTAGTTGTTTGTTCTTAGTGGTTTTTAATCTTACAAAATATAAAATATCTTTTTTGCTTTGTTTAATGATTTTTGCCTGAGAGTCTACATCGTCTGATATTACTATTGCCATCTCGGTCAGTTTTGTGCATACACAGAGATCTTTATTGCCCATATGCTTATTTTCAGTCTTTTGACATCATTTTGCTTTATTTGCCTCTCATAAACATCAGCATACAGCTGGACTTTTATTCTTCTTTCAGTCTTCACTCCTTCCCATTTGAAAGTTTGTCTGTATTTATTTTTGCGTTGTTAATAAGCTATTTTTTAAAAAGATAATTATAGATTCAAATGCAATTATATGAAATATTACAGAGACTTCCTGTGTATACTTTATCCAGTTTCCTCCTATGGTAACATCTTACATAACTGTAGCACTGTATTACACCCAGGAAATTGACATTGATACAATCTACAGACCATACTCAAATTTCATGTTTTACATGCACCTGCCTGTGTTAGTTCTCTGCAATTTTTTATATAGACTTTGTGACTACCACATAGCCAAAATATAGAACCGTTGTATCACAATTTTGCATTCCCACTGGAATTGTTTGCAGCATCTAATTTGATGTCATCTTAAAATTTGATTAATCTGCAATGAACTGTTCCTTGATGTAAGATATTAAATACTATCTGTCCCAGGGTTTGCCCTTTTGAAACTATGCTTGATACTACTCCTAAGTAGAATGTTTGTGGAACACAAAATATGCCATAAAAGAAAAAAAACGACAAACAATAAAAATGGAAAACTTTTCTCTTTAAAATATGTTACCAAATGAAAAGGCAAACACAGACTGAAAGAAATATTTGCAAAATGTTTATCTGATAAAAATTATATTTAGAATGTTTAAAGAACTCTCTTACAAGTCAATAAGAAGAAAACAAAAAGAACCTGATTTTAAAAATGAGCAAATAGAAATTTCACTAAAGCATATACAAATGGCAAATAAGGACGTGAAAATATGTTCCATATCATTACTAGTCAATTGAGAAGTGCAAATTAAAATCACAAGGTATCACTTACCCACTGGAAGGGCTGAAGACTGACAATATTAACTATTGGTGTAGATGTGGAACAACTAGATCTCTCATATATTTATATTGATGTAGAAATGTGAAATGTTACAGCCATTTTGGAAACATTTTGGCACTAGAAACTACCAAAATGTCTATCAATGGGTGAATGGGTATGTCCATATAATGATATGATTCAGCAATAAAAAGGAACAAATGACTGATACATATAACAGGGATAAATCTCAAAGATATGCTGAGCAAAATAAACTAGACACAGAAGAATACATACGTATTTCATGAATATCTAACTTTAGAATAACGGACAGTCTGCTTTAGAATGACAGGAAGCAAATCGGTTTTTACTTGGCGCAGAGAGTAGATGGGTGATTGGGAGAGGATACCAGGGAACCTTTTGGCCTGATGGAAATATTCCATATCTTGGTTCTGGTGGTGGTTACATTGATATATGTCTTTGTCAAAAGCCATTGAACTGTACACTTAAAACGGAGTATATTTTTTTTAATGTAAATTATATCCCAAAGTTAATTTAACAGTATTATGCCATTTTAGTTAATTGCTCTTTTAGTTTGATTGGCTAGCAGTGATATACCTATGATATACCTGTACTTGGATTTTTTGAGGGCTAACTAAATTCAATGTATTTTTACTAGGTAAAATGCTGTTTATTTTAATGTACAAAAATGTATAGCTAGTATTTGGCTAAAGTAAATTCACATTTACTTTATAGTTTTAATAGCTGAGAGAGAGATTTTTTTCCTTCTTTCGTGAGTCCATTAAAATTATCCTGAACTAGATAACCTTAATTTTTAATATTCAAGGTTTTAGTTAAATATACATTGTGTATCTGCTAAATATTCTAATTTTACAGTTCTTTCCATTCAGATGGTTTATCCTTACCCATCAATAAACAATAGAGAAAAAAGGTAAAATATACATAGTACAACATAATGACATTTGTATCTAAGTTATTTTATGTTATCATATCAGTGTAATTAGAAACATGGCCTTCATTGTCACTTGGCGACATAGTACCTTGGGCAGGAAGAGAGTTTCTCCATCCATTGTATCAGAAAATCGCAATTCACTTATATAGCTTTGCTTTAAACAAACCAACCAACCCAAAATTGACTTCTTAATTCCTTTTTCTTACTACTAAAGATTACTAACACCCCTGCCAGCTCTGAAAATTCCCCTGGAATATTTCATAAGTTTAGATATGCTAGTGAAGTCTAGAAAGAAAGAGAAGAGTGAACTATTATAAAGTTCTGCAGAACTAATCATTATCAATTTCTAGTTTAAGTCTAAATCTTGTCCCTTGTTTTCTGACAAGCTCATTCCTAGTTTGACTTCTTAACACTTCTTGGTAAGTTCTTGCCATTTACTCATTAACTCAGCAGAAGTTTTGAAGAGCCCAGTGTGTCCCAGTACTTTTTCTGTTTTTGAGGCCTGCCTTGATTCCTGGAGATAGAGGTATTGTTTGCTTCTTTGGCTTTCAAGATTTTCCCTAGGCCTTTAAGTTTTTCTTTCTTCTTGGTTCCCCTGCCTTCTGCTTTGTTTGCATAGATTTCCAGGAAGCTTTGAAGCTGGATAGGGGGCTGTGTTCTCCCTCATTAAGAACTCTACCTATTTATATTGGGGACTTGTTGATTAAAAACCATAATCATAATAAAAATGTTTTAACTGGAGGAGAATTTACTTAGAGGAAAAGAGAGGCACATGAAGTCCTATTATTCCATCCCAGAAGTCTCCTTACTTAGTTACATTTTTTTCAATATAGTACATTAGAATGTTAATAAATAATTATGATGAAGAAAAAGAATGCTTTTGCTAATACTTAGCTTTTGCTCCTCCCCAGCATAGCTAATACCAGAACAGTTGCTCTTATATTATTGCCTTTCTTGAACTGTCTATTCCCTTTTGCTCTTAGGTTATCACCTTTTTATTTTCCATACATAGTTTTTCCAGTTACCCATAATCACCGTATAGTCTTAACATAGATTTGGAATGTTAAAAAAAATCATTGTATTTGAGAAAATAGTTTTCTTTTACTTCTCAATTGTTTCTTTCATTAATCTTTCTTTAATTTCAGTGAGTTTCTTTGTGGCCAGGGTCAAGTCTTTTATGTATTCAAGGGCTGCTTTTGTACTAACAGAAGTTACTACTTTTTTACATTCTCTTTGAACAGTAAAATTTCAATATGTATACTCTGCCTTATTGGATGGCTTCAAAGAAGGTCATACATTTGATTCTTACCTATTTTGTTTCAGTTTTTATTATCCATTTTCCCTTCTTTTTCTTTGTATCAAGATGTGAACTTTTTTTGTTTCATTTTTTTGGTCCATATGTGCCTTATCTTTAAGATTCACTGGTTTCATTTCTGTGTGTTTTTTTTAATTCTCTCCTGCCATCTACTCTGCCAAATGTTTATTGAGCATATATTGGCATGTGCTAGGCCCTATGGGTATAGTTATAATTAAGACACATTCTCTGAACTTGAAGAATTCATAGAGTATTGGAGTAGAAAATTAGCATATAGGAAATGACATGCAACGTGTAAGAGCAAAGAAAAAGGTGGTGAATAAGGACTGAACCTGGCTTTTCAGGATGAATAAGAGGGTGGCACGCAGAGGAAAAGCAAGGGCATTCCAGAGCAACCCGGCTGCGGTGGAAGACTTGAAAATACTTAGGTGTGAAAGCACAGGCACAGTTCTGATAGGTGTACAGCACGTGTGGTGGGTATGTGGAAGTAGAAGAGAGAGGGAAGAGACTGATGCCAAGGTAGGTGGAACGTTCTTGTGTATCATTTTATCAGAAAGACAGCCTTCCTTTATTGGTACCTCTATACATTTGAGAATGAGGAGGAAGACCACCCAAGGAGAAGACTGAGAAGCAGTTATCTGAGAGCAATAGAGATATAAAAGCAGGTGGTACCGTAGAAACCTAGAAAGGGCTGGTTTTGAGTGTTAGCTGTGTAAAAAATTCAAATATAACTCCACTCTTACTGATTAATAATTTCCTCCATTCCTCTATATCTTGATTTCTAGACTCTAGCAGTAAAGTCCTTTCCTCAAAATATTGTCTCTTGATCAGTTTAAGCAGGATACAGGAATAACATTTAAGGCTTGGTGTTTTTATCTTGATTTGTTACCACACGATACACTCTATTACATTTTGGTACTATGCTGCAGAGCTGCCTGAATGCTCTTTTTTAATCTCACTTCATTGACATTTCTCCATGGGATATTTTGCCAGAAAGTATTGTATTATAACTTGCCTTCAGTATATGATTGTGCTTTATTGCCTGTCCTTTTTATCTTTTTCTGTATGTTTTGACTTTAAGTTGAGAATCCGCTTTTGAGTTTTAAACTTGTTTTCCAGGTTCTTTCTTCACACTACGAACCTGGCCTTTGCGTGGCTCCGGCTCAAGTTCATTCTTTTTGTTTATTTCATGAGAAGTCCTTTTCCTTCCTCCCATTTTCTCTACCGAAGCACAAGCCATCGTCTCTGCAGTTCCTGCCATCCTGCTTCTCTCCGCCTCATCGACTCCCCATATCACTTCAAATCTCAGTAGTAAACATATGTTCTCCCTTGTCTATACCTCTTAATTTCTCTTTTCCACTATTTTTGCTTTCTCTGTAATTATATTATTTAACTTTGTTAAACATTTTATAATATGAAAGGTAGTTGAAAATAAAGTTGTATTATAATAAAATCATGTCCTATAAAACAACTTTTTTCCCAAGGAATATGAAAGTCTCATGATACAAGTTAAAATGGCTATTGTTTTATATTCCTTGATTATGCTAGTATAAAAGTTCAGTGTGTTGCAGAGAATTTCTCACCTTGTAATCATTATTGATATGTGACTGACTTAACAACAAATAAAATGAAGATCACCCTATTTCTAATTCTGATTTTTGTTAAGTGAAAAAAATATTTTTTATATGTTGTAAGTCTTTAAAATTAATATACCATTTTAAATGAACTAGAAAAGAAAATGTCTCCCAAAAGGCATATTTTATTACCCTTTTGGACAGATTTAGTGTACCAGATTAATATTTATTTATTTGCATGAAGTGGGAAAAATCATTTTGTTTTTGAATCCCACTCTCCTCACAAAATAGAGTTATTGTGTCTTTTGCATTTGTTTTATTGACCGTTGGGAAATTCATTGGTTATCACAAATCACCTCCATGCCTTGGCAAAAGTCCAGGTATACGTGGACTGTTCGGACTTTGTATTGGTTGTTTCTGCCCACATGAGTCCTGAAACTATGGTTCTATTCACTTTTTCAGCTTCATTTCCCAGGGAAAAGTAGAATTAGCAATTCTTTCTTTTCCGTATGTTCTTCCCCATCCCCAAAACACTTTTATGTGTCATCTTAGTTTATTGGAAAGGAGTTTAGAATCAACGAAGGATGTTAACAATGGGTTTGCACATTTCCTTTTTTTATTTCTATGCCTTGTTTATTTTCAAAAACAGATTTTAACTTCATTCCATTTTTCTGAATAGTATTGCTGTTAAAAGAATAAATATATTTGCCTTTTCAGTGTACTATACACGGCTTTTCCTTTCAGATTTTTTTTTGTCATTTTTAGCTTTATCTCACAAAAAATTAACTAAAGATTATTATTTTTTATAATTGGAAAAATAAAGCATCCATTATGTTTTTCTTATACACTGAAGAACTTTGAACATATGATATGTATGTTTACAGTTTATAACTCTATATATGTTGCTTCAATGCAGAATTTTATTTAACTTTAACACAGCCTAAAAATGATATTGCCCATATGACAATCTTGCTGCTTTTGATGTTATCCCGTAATCTACAGTTGTAAAAGCTAGCTGGGAAACAGTCATAAAGTTTGTGGTTTGGTATGTCAAACAGAATTTGATTTTCACAATTTGTCTCAGTCTTTTTGCCAAGAATGATGGTTAACATTCACATGAATGATGATATCTTATTTTGGAGATGTTTCTTTGGTTTTATAAAACTTTTACTTTCTGATAAATGCAGTTTTATAAAGAAAGTGAAGGAAGCTTAGCTGAAGCAAAATATAGACTGTGGTGTGAGAAATGATGTCCAAAGATTATATAGTCAAATTCATCCATCCACCTTGGCAGATGGTATTCTGTCCTTTTCTTGAAGATTTCCAGGAATAAAACATCCACAGTCTTCCAAATTATCTGATCTGTCAATTGAATTATATACTTGTCATTGTTATTTATTTCCTGAATCTCATTTTTATAGTTTAAATTTATTTTCATTCTTTTAAGAGAGCGACTAAGTAACTTCTTTGGAAAATTATCCTTTTTAATTTACCTGGAGGCCTATTTTGAAATAAAGTATATATGGTAAAAGAAAGAGCTGTATCATTTCAAATTTTGGTGTTAAAGATTTGAGATGTATGCAGTTGTAAAACATTTTTTTTTAATCTGACAGATTTATACTTGTGGTAGGTAAAATGTTTGAATAAGCAAGTGATATACTAGATAAGTACTTTTTTCCACATTATGACATAACCTGTACTTCAGCCCTTGGTGTTAATGTCCTGAGGTGAATTTGATTTGTTGATTCACGTTGCATCAGGACTAAGAACATGTGCTGCAGAAACACCTTATTTATTTTAATTCATGCTTTGTTATTCTTTTCCAGAAAAAGTCTTGTTCAGATTGTTCTTTATTTATTGTTCTTGGAATGCAAGTTCTTCCATTTAGTGAGTCTCCCTGCTGACTGTCCCTCATCGTGGTTCATTTTCTCTTGTGGTCTGTGAATATTTACTGTGATGAATCTTAAGAAAGGGTTTAATCTGTCCTGCATTGTGGGAGCATACCTGCAAAGAGGTTTGCCATCTGCCCCTAACAGGTCCCAAGTTTTACCAATTTAGGACTACTTTTTCTTTTTAAATTTTTTAGCTTGAGGTTGGAGTATGAATTCTAACCCATGAAGGTAGTATGAATTCAGGCCCACAGTCTGTGCATGATTCATGCCTAATAGGGTTCTGATTTTACTCTGGTGACTTTTTCCCCCTTGCCTGAGTTGTTGACATGTCCCTTTGGGTTTCCTGGCCACTGAGCTAAGTTTTCATATCCCCGTTTTCATGGATGGGGTTATTTTTCCTGAGCTTTGGCTTTAGAAGATACTTCCAGATGTGACCTGTGGTTTGAAATAACCTTTCTGCATGGGTGTTAGGAATTCTCCTTAAAACCATTAAGGCCTATAAGTGGTTCCACGAGTTGTAATAGCTTCAGCTCCTGCTCTCTGCTCTTTGATTTTCCTCTTTGTGTCTCATAACCATGGATTTCCCTCCACTTGTTTCAAGCTCAGCCATTTATTTACTGTTTTATTTGTTATATTATGTCAAGCATTTCAGTATATTTGGATCTGGCCGGGAGACAAAGGGATGCTGTGATGTAATTTTAAGTTTTAGACTTTTATAATTTTTTTTTTGTTTGCTCATCACCTTCTGTCAATATGTCAAACATTTTGTGCCTCCTGTGTGCTGAGTGCTGTGAGAAATGATGATCTTTGGCTAGATCTTTCCTTCAAAAAATTTATTCCTAATGTATACCCTTGTGGAGCTAGGGTATATATCTGATAAAAGGATGGTACCAGCAGGTACCAGAGAATAAGCCGCCTTACGTGTTTTATAAATAAAATGTTTTATAATCTTAGTGCTAAAGTTTTGAGAGGCTAGAGCAGTGCTCTACTAAAGAAAAGTTGGTAAATTCCCCTTCTTAGGAGAAGTTAAACTCAAGATTTTACAGGTACAAAAATAAGTATGTTTGATTTCTTTGTGTAGACAAGCAGTTACCTACCTGTTGTAGGCAGGAGTCAGGCCTGGGTTGTAAACTGGTAGAGCTGGCTGGAAACAATGGGAGCTACCAAGAGAGCTCAGGCCTCTTCTAACTGGGGTTCTCATGATTGTTAAAAGTTGCAAACTAGTCCAAATTTTAAAAAAGATTATTTAGTTCCGGTAAAATATCTCTGCTGACATAATTTGACTCATAAGCTATGCATTTATAACCTCTATATAGAAAGAGTTCATTATTATATTTTTATACATTCTGTCATAAATTTAAAAAATTTATTAGTTTTTCATAATTGTCCACCAATTCAGAAAAATGTAGCCTGTCCAATTTGAGAGTTCTCTGTCTAATAATTAGCTGTTTATCTATGATAAATCTTTTTGGGATATTTGACTTTCTAAATTGGAAATAAAAATATTTTCTAAAACTCTTGTCTTATAGGTAAAAGAATGTCACATTTCAAAATTTATAACTGAAATCAGCATGCAATTTTCAGGCCACATGGATGAGTGCCAACTTCTGCATTTCCTGTGTGTATCCTGTGACCATTCTGTCTGGGGTGAGTGATTTCTAAGAGTGGCTGGCAACAAACCAGATGCCAGCCAGCCGTGGATTGCTCTAACAAATAATGCTAAGAGTTATAAATTAAACACTGTCTGGTGATCTGTGATGTGTAAGGCAGTTAATTTAGTTGGTCTGGATTAACTGTCAGCTCCAGAAAACTGTATTCCCATAATGTGAAATCTGTACTTAGCATGTTTGGACATGAGTAATAATTAACAATAGGGAATCATTTGTTAAAAAGTGAATTATAAAATGCCTAAGATTATTTTGAATTTATAGCAATATTTTAGTGGTTCACCATATATTTTAAATAATTTTTAATTTTATAAGTTCAAAGACAATATTTCTTGAAGGATAATTATAATTTTGTATTAAATAGGGCTTTTGTGTCACATCTTCTATGCCTTATAATATTAGTTTTGCTTTTCATATTGTATACATTTTTAATATTTAGGTTTCTTAAAAATACATTAGATAGGTTATGTCAGAGATTCACATTTACAGTGAATTTTGTTTTTTCACTTTCCTTCTGGGAAATGACATTGGATAAAAAGCCTGTTTATTACCTTATTTATGCATTTTTTCCTGCTTATTTAAATTATTTTCTTTCACCAAGCCATTCATTTTTTAGAACATCCTTCAAAGAGTTCATGCGTCTTACTGAGGACATCTGACCTTTTGAAGCTTCATAATTCACATCTAGATGTCACCAGTCTTCCCCATGTTAACAATTCTGACTATGTTTTATTATATATGCCTTCGGCGCCGAGCCAGGACAGCTGCAAGAGGAGAAATGATGAACAGCCATAGAACTGTAGAATCAAACAGCCAGACTTCCCCTCTGAATGCAGAGGTGGTCCAGTATGCCAAAGAAGTAGTGGATTTCAGTTCCCATTATGGAAGTGAGAACAGTATGTCCTATACCATGTGGAATTTAACAGGTGTACCAAATGTATTCCCAAGTTCTGGTGACTTCACTCAGACAGCTGTGTTTCGAACTTATGGAACATGGTGGGATCAGTGTCCTAGTGCTTCTTTGCCATTCAAGAGAACACCGCCTAATTTTCAGAGCCAAGACTATGTGGAACTTACTTTTGAACAACAGGTGTACCCTACAGCTGTTCATGTTTTGGAAACTTATCATCCTGGAGCGGTCATTAGAATTCTAGCTTGTTCTGCAAATCCCTATTCCCCAAGTCCACCAGCTGAAGTAAGGTAAGACCCATTTTTTAATGGTCAAGTTATACGGCTGCAAGGTTTGGTTCTTTTAATATCAGAGGGCTTTTTTTTTATTGGAAGCGTTCTCTTAAGTTATTTAAACAAATTGATTTTGAAAATTTTCCTTAGTTTTCTGATAGGGAAAGAAAGATTACACATATGAAGATTTAATGCATTCTTCATACCTTAACACCTCACACCACAATATTCATAGACTGTGAAATTTGTCACAGAATTTAGTATAAACAGAAAGCATCATTTGAACTAAGTGGGACTTGGGCCAATCTGAGAAGTTAGTAGGAAATCTGACTTCTTAAGTATTTTCAGACAGGCATCATGTTACTGCTTTTAAATACTTTGAGGCAGTCCTTAGGGGATTAGCTTTAATGTTAGGTGAATGTTTTTATAACAAGCATATTCATTTAAAAATAAATATCGCTTTAAGTAATTCATGTATTCTCTCTAAAAGCCTATTTATTTACATCATTAATTTGCATAACAGTGCCTCTCTTTTGCTTTGGTAGTGCAGCCTCCTGATTTTTTAAAATATAATTATTTGACTAGTAGTATATTTACATGTTTCAATAATTTAAAAAGTGCATAATATACCCAGTCTTGCGGTTACCCTGTTCTCCACATGCCTACGACCCACCCTCCCTCAAAGAAACCGTTTTATCCACTTTCTTTGTATTTTTCCAGTTTGTTTATGTAGAAATCAGCAAATACAAATATATTTTTATTTTCTTTCTACCCCCAAATAAACACACTATTCATATTGTTCTGTTACTTATTTCATTTAGTGGTGTATATTGGATATTTCTCATTTTTTTCTACAGTTGCAAATAATGCACAGTGTCTATGTACCCCAACTTATTAACCACTCCCCTATCGGTGGGTACTCAGTTGTTCCCATAGTTTTGCTATTGTAAACATTGATGCAGTGAATAACCTTACCATGAGTCACTTCACATGTGTGCAAGTATATCTGTGCGATAAATTCCCAGAAGAATTGCTGAGCCAAGGGTCTGTGCATTTGTAATTTTAATATATAGTGCCAAATTTCTCGTAAAGAGGCTCTCCTATTTATATTCTCACTAGCCATGTATGTGCATACCACATACAGGTTTTGCCAAAGCCTCACCTATAAAGTGCGTTAATACATTTTAATATCATTGTTAATTTGGTAAAAATTTAGGTTAAAAAATGTTATTTTATTTTTAAGTTAAAATTATTTTATTATTTCTGAGGTTGAATGTCTTTTCATGTTTAAGATCCATTGATATTTCCTTCTCTTTGAGCATCTGGTCATATTATTTGCCCATTTTTCTATTTCTTGTTGATACTGCCAGTTTTTAGGTCTTTATAACTGTTTATTAATTCATTCATTAAATATTTGTGTGTCTACCATGTGCTAAGCATTGTTCTAGGTATCGAAGATACATCAGTAAACAACGAACAAAATAGACAAAAATTCCTGCCCTTATGAGCTTATTCTAGTCTCAGGGCAGTTTGTGGGCACTTGTTAAACTGTAGGACTCCAGGTGCCAGTGGAGGAGGAGTGGGGGCAGGGATCAGCTGCCACCTGACACATTGCTTCCTCCAAGTCCCTGTCCTCTCAACTGTAAGGGAACACCTTCTAGCATACTAGGAAACAAATACAGAGTACAACTTAACTCAAGTTGTAGATGGCTGTTATAATCTTTGTTTTGTTTTGGTTTGTTTTCAGAATTACCTTGATAATATATTGTAAACAGTATTATTAATGAATGGGGGGAAGGGGAGGTAGATGAGGTAAAAGGGGTCAAATATGTGGTGACATTAACGAATTAAAAATAAATTAATCAATTAAAAAATTTTAAACACAGAAAACCAGGCTCTTTTAATTTACAGTTTTAGTATTTTTTTCCTGAGAGAAAAAAAATATTTTGGGCAGGATCCTTTCTTATGTGAGAATTGATTTATTGAACGCAGTCATTCTTTGCCTCTTACCTATACAAAGTTACCTACTTTTTTTCTTAAAAAGCTGAACAAATTTGGGGATGAAATCTATGAAACATGTAACATCTTTCCTCTAATTGAAAAATTAATGTCTACATAACTAGTTTTGAGTACAAGTTATGCTCTTGTATTCTTAACTAAGAGGTGTAGTGTGTGATTACGATTAAAGTGTGGGCTTCATTTATAATATATCTCTAATGCGCTTAACTGATTTTTAGTTTTTTTTTTCACAGTAAATACCATTTAGTTTTTTTCACAGGAAATACCATTAAATTTTAGGAGAGAAAGAATCTAACCAATATATATTATTGCAGAATAAAAAAAGGTCTTTTACTTTTATTGATTATGAAATCAGTAGATGTTTCATTGTTAAAAACTTGTTAGAAAATAGCAAAAGAGAAAACATACAGGAAAAAAAAACCCTACAATTCTGTGCAGATTCAGTAACTATCAACATTTTGGTAAATTTTTTGACAGTCAGAAAACATTAATTGAACACCATCTCTGCGTGTTCATGCTGGGAACAGAACAGATAGCCAAATGAACGTGGCTTGCGTTCTTTGAGTTTACAGGCTGGCCTACAAGAGGACTACGAGATTGTAGGAACCTTGTGTTGGCAGAGAGAAAAAAAAAATCTATGAGGCTCAGAGAAGTCTTCCCTGAGGACTTGACTTTGAGACCTGAGGGTTGAGAGAGGCTTTAGTTTGGATAGGAAAGATGGGGAGAGAACAGCACATGCAAAGGTGAAATCATGAGGAGAGATTTTGGTGTTCAAAACAGTGAAAGGCCAAGAGTGTGGAAGATAAACTGTTGAAGGGCCACAACTCTGGGAGTGCCATTCTTAAGATGTAGACTAGTGGTTTCCAGACTTCGGGATTTCATAGAGCTCTTAGATCCAGTTTTCCAGATGCAGACCTTGAGAGAACTATTTCTGTCCAAATGATTTGTTATAGAAGCGCTCCTGGAGAAACCTGTAAGGGAGTGGGGAAAGTGCCGTGGGGAAGGGAAGAAGTCAGGCAAGGATGTAGTTTCATGTGTGAAGTCTCAGTCTGCCCGGAGGCCAAGTTGCTAGGGGGATGGTTCTTACCTTCTGCACCCATTATCTTGGGCTGTGGGCTGGGGGAGTGGGCAAGGGAATGAAAATGGCAAATTGGAGGAGGAAGAAATGACAAATTGAGGTCATATTAAAGAAGCTGATTGGATTAAAGGCACATGCCACACTCTAAATGAAGAGGCTCCAGGAGCCCAGGTAGTTTTCTGAAGAAAGCTATAGGTGGAAGCCCTTAGGAGTGAAGCAAGCAGAGTAGGCTGACCAGGAGAACTGACCAGGAGATCTAAGTGGAATACAGGTAGGGAAGGTCAGCTACAGTAAACTTAGTGAACATAAAGATAATAAAAATGACAGAACTGATATAGGGTTGTCCGATTATTTACTTTGCTAAATAAGCATACATGAAAAAGGCAAACAAATGAAATACCAACATCATTTATTATCACCATCATTTCATAAAAGCAACCTCAGTTTATACTGGAAAAATCAGCCTGATAAGAATCTTGAATCAAGAATTGTTGGTAAATTTACATGTATATATGTGTGTATTTTTTTTATATACCAATATATTCCTTTTTTAAAAAAAATTTTGTCATAGACTGCTCCATCATACACTGTTGTTTGAAAACCACTGGACTATACTGCTTTTTATCTTAATTGAGAGCACAGGTTTATGCCCACCTTAGGAATTAGCAAATAAGAGAATATGTTGGAGTAGCTCAGGAATTCGTTTGCAGGAAATGGACTTGTAGTCCCAGAACATACAGAATTTAAAAGCCATCTTTCTCCATTTCATCCTGTTGCATTTTTCTATTTAAAAAAAAATAATTAATTAATTATTTTATGGTGACATTGGTTAACGAAATCCAATAAATTTCAGCTGTATACTTTAAGAGTAAGACATATATATATATTTATGCTGTGTGCTCACCTCCCATAGTTAGATTTCTTTCTGCCACCACATATTGCATTTCTCTGTTCAATGAGTGAAGTACAAAAGTTGCAGGTAGTTCTACAAGATCTCAGAGTCTTAAGACTTCTTGCCTAGTGCCCGATTAAGAGAAAAGAAAAATGGTAGGAATAGTGTCATGGTCCTGAAGATAAGATCTTAATGGATGCTTGTGTAAGAGTCAGAAAATAGGCTCGTACAGGGTTACATACTGGAAAAGAGACGGAAAAGAGGAGGAAGAATATGACAAATTGAGATCATTAAAGAAACTGATTGGCTAAACTTATTTGGAGAATAAAGTTAGTGGTTTGAATCTATTCTGGGTTTAAGTGTTAAAAACATTTAAACTGTATAACATTGAAGTTAAGAAAGCAAGGAGAAAGAAAGTGACTGTCACAGAGATAATTTGCTGCCAAAGGGAGTTACTTAAGCAACGATATCAAAATTGGTAATGGTCTGGTTTGGCCCCCTTGACTTTGTGGGCAAAGAAGCATGATTTTGACATTTAGGGCAGAATTGACCAGATATTTTACTGATTGATTCTTTTTAAAGCAGATTCCAGTTTGTAAGTTTCAATTAGAGATGAGCTTGGAGGCAGGGAGTGAGTAGGTACACCCATCAGAATGCATTTATTCTTGTTTTCCTGTTCTATCCCTTCACTTTCAACTGGTGAAATGGAAGAGTGTTGGCAAGAGAACTTTCTTTATGCTGGCTACTAGATATGCTTACTAACTAGGAGAAATTTTAGTTACAGGGAAGCTTTTTGCATCCATGTGCCTGGCTTCCAACCTGAATACCTTAGAAAACTTGCTTTTTATGGTTTCCACTGATGAATATCTTGCTTCCTCTCATCATCTACCTGCTGCTTCCAGGGATCCCGAGAGAGACTTCCTCAGTGGGGTAACAACAGGTCAGCAGTCACACAGAGTGGTTTGTTTCTTCGTTTCCAAGCACTGGCCACATAGTAGGCATTTGGTACAATCAACAGAAAGAAAAATAAGTGAGCTGGTGAAGAGAATGCTGTTGGTTACCATTCCAGAATTAAGTGCTCTGAGTACAGACTGAAGCACAGCCTGAAAGGGATTCCAAGCTGAATTTTGCACATGTGATACTGTGGATTTAAAATACTTACCTAGAACATTGGAGTTTGTCAGATTTGTGCAGTAGATAAAAACAGTGTGAGTATATGTAGTAAGCACATAAATGTACAGACTACAGGGGCCATGACTTAAAGCAGTTTAGTGACATCGACACTCTCCTGAGTCCAGAGGATTAAGAGTTGTAGTCATCTCACAGAAAGGTGTGTGAGTGTCTATCTGTATGTATGTCTGTGTACATGTGCACATTTGTTTGTATTTGTTTGCTTGTTTTCACTAACTAGTTTTTAAGATTCTGGCTTTAGTTTTCTAGAATAAAAAGATATTGTCATATTTTCTTGTTTTTAACTTTGAAATAATATATTCTAGTTCCATTAGGGAATTTTAAACAAAAATTCACTTTAGTGCAGATATCCCCAAATCAGTTTGTTTCGGTCTCATAGTTAATATTAACTTAAATGGCCATAGACCTATAAAATAATTTTTCCATCTTTTTATCATTTTTCTTTGTTATTTTTTAGATTATCAAGAAAAATCAAAATAAAATATAAATAAACCAATGATACTTGAAAATTTTTATATTTAGATATAGTTTTAAATGTTTCTAAAAAACTGATAAGATATTTATATTGTTCTACTTTAAGTATGTTATATTTACAGTTTATGATGTGTATATAGCTAAATATATAATGTCCAAGCTATGTAGAAGTCAGAAGCAAGAATGGTGCTAAAATAGCATTTATGCTGATATGTTTAAACATACTAGAAATGTTAAGAAAGTCAATTAAAACATCTTCTTAACCTTGTCTATTCTGCAAGATAGGGAGGGCATTAATAGATTAATACATTATTAAAGTAGCACATTTCTGTTTCAATCAGTGTTTTCCTTTAAGCTTATATTTGTGATTTTATAATTTAATTTACATTATACCATAAATGAAGATAAACATGAAGAACATGTTTTGTTTGTGTATTTATTTATTGCAAAAGACCTGGCAGAGATGATTTCTATATTACATTTTCAGCGTTTATGTTAAGCCTCATAAAAACTCCTCACTGAAACTAAAAAAGTAGATTAGTTTAGTTCACATGTGCTGTGAACCAGTACAGGTGGTTATATCACAGGGTCCTAAGTGGTCCTTATTTCTTGGACATGAGACGTTCCTCCAGCATCTTCTGATGTCATTTTGCAGTGGCAACAAAAGGATAAGTAAAACCAAAGTTTGAACTTTCTCATGCATTTCACCATTTACTTCATGATTCTTGGAACTATACTGTCCAAAATTTGGACTGCATTTTCCCTCCAACGTCATTTTAAATGTTTAAAACTCCTGTTCCCCTCTGCCTATATGGCTAGCTCTATTTAACTGCATAGATTTCCGTTAGAGTGCTCCATTCAATGCCATTGTTAAGCTCTCAGAGCACTTCTTAGGTCTAGGCTGGCATTCCAAGTTTGTTTTTCGGCATTGTCACAGGAAGCAGGTGCTCAGCCTGCTTTCCTTTCCTCTTAATACCTGCCACAACCTGCTCTATTCCTTAGAATTCTTCCTCTGCCTTCCAAGATGGGTTATAGAGTGAGACCAGTCTCTGTAGTCTTACTTTCATGTTGTCTCTGAATACAAATACTCACTGGCTCTTTATGTTTGGTGGATTTCATTCCTAATTTTTGTGAGAGAATCAACTAAACAAGCCAATATGGGGTAGTTATAAAAGTTCTAGAAAATGCAAAAGTTCCTACTGTTATAATTAGTGATATGTTGGTTAGAATCCTCCTTGAGCCCCTGCCTTAGGCTTTTATTTCTGAAGGTCGAAATGACCATACTTCCATCTCCTTTCTCCCAAGATTGGTGCTACCTGTTCTTCTTGCTCCCATCTTGGCCTAAAGACCATTAGGCTAGCTGTATGTTGACGACTTCTGTAGTTTTGGTGCAGATTTCTCCCCAGAGTTTCACACTCTTTTATCTATTTCAGTTTCCTAAATACCTGGCCGTAATCAATTTTTACTTAGATCTCAGTAGGTCTTTGGGCCAAGGATATGAACTGACATTATATCGCAAGGGGAAAACCTCACATGATTAGTAAGTATATAATACATTTTAAGTGTTATTAGTAATCAGTAAATTATAAATTATGCCATACAGAGATATGGCTCACTATGAAATCAGAGATTATTTTAAAAAATAAGTAATGCTTCCAGTGGTCATTCTCATATACTATTGACATAAGCTTCTTTGAAAGCAGTTTGTATATATCGAGAGACTTAAAAATATTCTTAGTCTTTGACATAAAACCTTTATTAAAAAAAGTTCTGCTAGCTAAAGTAAATAGGAATAGAGGAAAGATAGTTATTGAAGTATTTTTAGTTTATGCTTCTAATTTCCTCTGATATTTTAGGGAACAATATTAGAGAAATGGTTACTTATAACATATATTTGAGAATGTTATGAAGGATGTTATGAAGGATGCTGTGTTATGAAAGATCTTTAAATAATTTTGGAAAATATTTTTATAAGAAGACATGTGAAGAGATGCAATATGAGTTGGACCTTGAAAAATAGATGGGCAGATAGTTATAGGTTGGATATTTCATTGGAGGGAGACAATATAAGCAAAGACAAAGGTGGAAATTAAGTTTATTATCTGGAAAGTAGTGATTAATTTGACTGGAAAGGAGGTGTTCATTTTGGAGGAACAGCAGAAACTGTTATTCACCTGTTACGTGTTAGATACTTGCTCTAAGTCCTGAGGATACAAGGATGACTGAAAGATAACAACAATGAAAATTTAGAAGAGACAATTTCATGAAAATTTTAACAAAAGTTAATGACTAGTTAAAAGTATAGCAAAGATAATGAAAGTTTTGATTTTTGTATGACATCAGTAACAGAAATGGAAAAGCTACAAAAGGAGACCCTTTGTGAGGCAAGATGATCAGTTTAGTTTCTACCTTGGTTTAGGACATGCCCAGGAGAGCTTTATCCTGTGTGCTTTATTCTTACTTTGGGTTTACTTTTTCTATAAAAGTGAATGTTGTTCTTCATGTACCTCTCACTATGTATTCCAGTTTTTAACCGACCAATGTGAAATCTGCCAAAAAGGACTTTCTAGGGAGTTGTAAAAATAATTTATGTAATAAAAATATTTTAAGAAATAAAGTCTGTTTTTTTGTGTGTCTTGGAAATAATACTTGTGTTTGATTCGGTTCACCTTATTTAATGCCTTTGCTTCACACTGTAGTGTATTGAGCATGGGGCCATAACCTTAAGGTAACAGTAAATCTCATTCTAAACTGTATTATAGGGAAGTTTCTTTCTTTGGCAGATGGGAGATTCTGTGGTCAGAGAGGCCTACGAAGGTGAATGCTTCCCAGGCTCGCCAGTTTAAACCTTGTGTTAAGCAGATAAATTTTCCCACAAATCTTATACGGCTGGAAGTAAATAGTTCTCTTCTGGATTATTACACTGAATTAGATGCAGTTGTATTATATGGTGTGAAGGACAAGCCAGTGCTTTCTCTCAAGACTTCACTCATTGACATGAATGATCTAGAAGAAGATGACTATGAAGAAAAAGATGGCTGTGGAATGGACAATCTTAACAAAAAGCTTAGCAGCACTGCCCTCAGGGAAGGGCCAAATAATGGATATTTTGATAAACTACCTTATGAGGTAAGCCAAAAATATTCAGTAGCAATATTGCATATAACGGTATAATTTTTTTTAAAGTTTAGGTATTAATATTTGTTTTGCTAGATATCAGAGAAATAGAAGCATTGGTAAGGTGTACATAATCCGATATACTGTATATTTTGAATTTGGAAAAACTAGACAAAATTATGTTAAGTAATTTCACCACTTTTATTTTGGATGACTAGTGATTTTTGGATAAACTATTAAATATGTTATCATATCACTGATTGGCAATAACCAAAATACATAAATCAATAATAAATTATACTCCGCTTTAAGTCATAATTATACAATGTAAATTTGGGCAATATGTGCTTAACTTTGTTTAGGTTAAATTAAAGATGTTTTACTATTAAAAATAAGATGATTAATAAGATTGTGAGAGGGATGCTTATTCTATTTATTAGTCCACAGTTTCTTTAAATGTCCTTTATTCTTTTATACCAACTCTATTTTATATTCTAACTAGCTATAATTTTTAGTCTAAGCAGGTATAGAGTGCCTTTACCTAAAGTCTTGTTTTCAGTGTGTCTCTATAGGGGTGTTTCTACAGTATATTTAGTATCCCTGGCTCCTAGGCATCAAATGCCAGTAGCACACCTACTGGGGGTGGGGGGTAGGGCCAGGCATTTATATCCCTTGCTGAGAACTGCTGTGTGTAGTTAGAAAGAATATAATAAAAAAATTTTAAAGAAAATTTGATAACCTCAAATTTTAACCAGTTCATACTGTCCTCCTTCCAAATTGGTGGGTATTTCAGGTTTCATTATAATAACACAAGTAGTTTAACTTGCTTGGAACAATGATAGCCTCTTGCATGCTTATGAGTAAGTATAATGCCTGCACAACATTTTGCAATTAAAATGCTATGTATGGTACACCCTGTGAAGTAGCTAAAGTTGCCACATAAAGATGAATTTAAGGATCCAAGGTGATTCAGTCGGTAAGCTCTGGGACTGTGATCCAACCCAGGCCTTCTAGGTCAAGACTTGTGTTATAGAATGGAAGCTTCACAGATTTGACAAGACCATCTGGCCCTTAGTGGAAGGAGGGTGGAAAGAAGAAGGAAGAGTTGAGTTGGGGAAAGAGAAGAACATGTAATAGTGACAGTGTTGTTCCCCAGGGCTCCCAGGAGGATCTGTCCTAGCAGCAGTGGGAGCAGTTCATCTGGAGGAAACTAAGTCACTTCTTTGAGTCTTACCTATTTCCTAAAACTACAAAATAGAAATTTAAATTCAGCAAATATATTTTAAACAGTTTTATTGAATTTATACAGACCCAATAAAATACTTGACATGTAACATTCAAATGAATAACTGAGGGGAACTTCAAGCAGAGGGAAGAGAATATACAAAAGTGAGAAGAAGTGAAACTGTGTGGGAACTCCATCATTCAATATGGCTGGAACAGGATTTGATGGCAGAAGTTGCAAGAGATGAAATTAGATGGAGACTTAGGGCTGCCTCAGTGCAGAACTCCAAAGGATACCATTTGCATGGATGCCATTGATTGGAACATCCCAGCATTGGCAGAGCATGGCTTACTCAACTGCATCATAGGGGGCTCTGTGAGTTTTACTGAGATTTGCATTTTATTCCTTCAGCCAGTGGTCCTATGTGTCTCCAGTACACAGCAACATTAGTTGGGGGGAGTCATATATACCTTAGACTTTATAGATCATTTACTTTTGGTAAAAAATTAGAGTATATCCAAGCTTATACCTATAGTAATTTCACATTCACTTTCTCGTGTTCTCTTGTATTCTTCATGTGCTTTTTTTTTTAAGTGGGAGAGAAAGTGTGTAGTAATAGCTAACATTTCAGGAATTATACATAATATGCAGGCATTTTTGCACATGCTTTGGCCCACAATTAGAATAATTGCCCATGTATTTAGCATCATGGAAACTTAGTCTTTCACGTGTGTCATGGTTTTAAAAAGATTGTGAACCTTTTTTTGTAGTCAGTAGGGAAACATTGAAGGTTTTATTTTATCTTTTAAAAGGGAGTGACAAAATTGAGATTTCTGTCTTAGATTACTCTGTTGGGAAATGAAGAACAGACCAAAAGGAGGTGAGGATGGGAGGCAGAGACACCAGTTAGGAAGCTGTTGCAGTAACTTGGGCAAGAACTGATGGTGTCCTGAATATTGTAAGGTTTGTAAAGGAGATGAGTGGGAGAAATATTTCAGAGATGCAGAAGGTAGAAATCAAAGGTAACTAGTGAGTGTGGAGATGAAGGAGAACATCATAGGACTTTTAGGTTTCTGAGTGAAATGACTCAGTGGATGGACATGCCATCAATCACAAAATAGTGGGCGAAGGTGGAAAGGGCATATTGACTTTGAGGTGCCTGTGATTCATCAAAGCAGACTTGTTTGGTTGAGGACAATAGGCAGTCGTTATTTGAGTTTGAAACTCAGGAGAAAGGTCTGAGTTTACATTTGAGTGAGGGGAGGGCTACCATGGTAGATGAAATTGACCAATGAAACTCTGCAGTGTGAATAAAGGGCCAGGAATAGAATTCTGGGAATACTAACATCTAAGAATCACATAGAGGAAGACACATCAGAAAAGGCACTTGGAACAAATATGAGATTGTCTTAAAAGCAAAGTGATAGGAAGCCAAAGTATAGAAAACATAAAAAGGATGTATTCGGTGATACTGCTGCAGAGAGTAAGTTACAAGTGCCTACATGTTTTGGTCAGTGAGAGGTCTTTGATAGTCCTTTATCATTACCAGTTCAGTGGAGGTGTGACCATAGATTGAGAGATGAGAAAATCTTACCTAGTATTTGGTTAAGGCATCAAGGAAGCGGGAAGAAGCAGAGACAAAAAGTGTTTACTCTGAATATAAGCAGAATAATAATTCTGTTGATATACTCTAGTTATAGGCCGTAACTAGGTAAGACTGTCCACCAGTAATGAATAATACTTGGTATCTTAACACTTCACCCTTTGTGTTACACTCAAAAGCACCCCAAGCCTTGCCATATATATCAAAATGAGGGAGTGTATGAACTTATTATAGGTATATCTGTTCTAACTTACCTTTTAAAGGTAATTATTTAAAGGTAATCCAAATTATTTCAGTGGGAAAAACCACATTTAAATATATCAAGTGGTATAATGTTTTACAGCTGAATTATAAGTAGAGCGGTTTTGAGGTTGGATAAACTGTTTTGAGGGTCCTTCCCATCATATCACGTCCTGTATTCGCTGTGGTATCGAATAGTGCTTTATGCTAGCATACCTGACTATAAAAGCACATTTTGACAGACACTAGGCACTAGCTGAGTAATGATTAATGAATGTTGTCTTGTAGGCCTGACACCTGTTATCTTTTATTTAATCAAAATCCAAAGTGTTTTTTCACATGTCAATGTCATGGTCTCAGTGACTTTTCATTATTCTTTTTCTTTTCTGATATTTGCTTAAAATGTAATATTAATTATCATAGAATGTTTTCACACAATGTACATCTTTTAATATTTGTGACTTTTGTTTGGAATGATGCCAAAAATTGCTGCGAGTTATTTAAATTACAAATCATCTGGAAAAAGTAAATTATTTATTCTGTGATACAGGAATATATTTAACTTTTAATGCCTCTTTGTACTAACTGCTTAAAAATTCTACTGAAATAACTTTTAATATTGTAGTTAAAACAACAAATTTTTAATTCATTTTACAAATATTTAAGGTCCTACATTGCTGAGCCCAGATAGCTCATAGGTTCTTTCAAACATTTAAGGAACAGATAAATTCTATATTATTTCATCTCTTTCATAGCATAAAGAAAAAAGGAAGTTGTCAACTTTTTTATGAAGCTGATGTAACACTATGGCACACACCCCTTAATGTTATTTTTGAAATCCCAGTTCAAATCTTAGAAGTGAATAGCAAAAACACCCCAAGCCTTACCATGCTCAGTAAATGTGTTAGTCCGCAGTGCTCATGCTTTATGTATACTCTTAAAACTTATTTTAAGTATCATGTTGTCACTCTTTATTTTTTAATATTTTTGCCTAAAACAGTGAAATTCTGACCTGAAATTAATACTGGGCCCACATAGTCAAATAAATTGAAGAAGAACATTTACATTAAAGGGCATATTTGCAAAATAGAAAGTGTAGCTAGATAAACACATTGCATAAAGTAAATTCAACCTCTCTCTAAAGATTTTTAGCATTTAGCAAACATTTGATCTTTTATTCCTTTGTTTCTTGGCTCAGAATAGGCTATTTAGCAGGAATTCTTTGGGCATTAGTTTAGAAGCCCCCAAATGTTCACCATTAACAAAAAATAATAAATCTTGAACTAGTTCACATAATTTATTTTAATTAGAAATAAAAATCTTTTTGATTCTTCCTCTTGAATACTTTTTAGTATCTGTTTGCCACTCCATCATCACTTCCAACTGCCTGAAGCTGACCCCTGTTTTCTCTTTCCCGGAATTCTGCAATAACCCATTGGCTGCTTTCCCTCCCTGCCTCCAGTAGTACCCCCTGCAATAATCTTTCGAAAACACAAATCTGACCATGTCGCTCTGCAGCTTAAATTCCTTCAGGACTCTTCATTGCTTTTAGGATAAAGCCAAGCTCCTCTGTGAAGCTTTTTGTAATCCGGTCCTTCCCTCTCTCTCTCTCGCCTTTCACCTAGCTTGCTTCTCACCCTTTAAAGTTGAGCCTTCCTGTTACAAGTTCACTTTCACATTGCAGTTAGGCCTGTGTCTTGTGTTAGCCTCTAATAGCTAGCTGCCTGTGCTTCTCTCTGTCAAAGCTACTAAACCTTGTCATTGTTCTTACACCAATCCCCACTGGACTCTGAAAACTGAAAGCGAGAACTCTTTTTCTGTCACTGTTTAGTGTGTGGTAGATGTTTAGTAAATTTTGGATCTATAAAAATTGTATTATTCAATAGATTACCAAAATATATCTTTGCACTGTAAAAAAAATATAAGTAGTCAATATGAACTGAGTACACTTAGAACAATTTTGAAATGTACTATAGTCTTATGTATGTACGGTTTCTTCTGCTTTAGATAATTCGGTTGAATATTGATTTTTCTTAGTATGTCAAAACTATTGTTATAAAATACATGATACTAATGTTCTTTATTAGACCATATGTGCTTAATAAAGTGATACTTTTTTTTTATTCTTGATGATCTTGGTTTCTCTGTTTTTTGTAGCTCATTCAACTGATTCTGAATCATCTTACACTACCAGACCTATGTAGATTAGCACAGACTTGCAAACTGCTGAACCAGCATTGCTGTGATCCTCTTCAGTACATTCACCTCAATCTGCAACCATACTGGGCAAAACTAAATGACACGTCTTTGGAGTTTCTACAGGCTCGCTGCACTCTCGTCCAGTGGCTTAATTTATCCTGGACTGGCAATAGGGGCTTCATCTCTGTTGCAGGATTTAGCAGGTTAGTGCCAAGCCTTGTTGAGTTTATTTTACCAGCAGGCTGTACTTACTATGTAGTAGTTTCCATAATAAAGTTTGAAGTTATATACCATGTACTTTACAGAAATAAAAAAGAAGTACATTTGGTGTGTCATCATGTTCAGAATGCTTCTGCTTATAAATGTAAATGAGTTTCACCATCCTCTTCAGCTAAACTTCATAATAATATGAAGTGAAGCTATGTCCCTTACCCCCTATTTTTTCAATCCCAAGTAACTTTTAACAGAGCTCCTTTTTTTTTCTTTCTCTTATTTTCAGCACTGATGATTAACACATTTAAGAAACTATTTCCAAATCAAAATCTACCTCTCTAATGTGATTTGTCAGAAATGGAAAACAATTTATTATAGAACATTTTTAATTAAATCTTAATTACATGTGCAATACATCACCCAAATTTAGAAGCTCATTTAAACTAATTATGTTGAAAATGCAATTGCATGCTAAATAGGCGACCACACTTGCAGACCTGCCCAGGTGTTTCTGCTTCGTTCTATTTAAGCATTTAGTTTCCTTACTATTAAATGTCACCTGTTAAACATTTGAAAGCTTGCACAAGTGCATATTCATTTAGTAATGCCATAGTAATTTTTCTTATGATGCAAACAGGTGTTTTTCTTTTAACTTTGATGGTAGTTATTCTCATTGTATGTTATAGTATAATCCCATCATTTCATTAGGTTAAATAATGAAGGAGTAGAAACTTTGGGAGAAATTACATATTATTTTTGATTAATGAATAATCTTCTAACCTGTTTTTAGAAGTTAAAAATGAACTTTGAGCTCTCCCTACATACATCCCCAGCGCATATATTCTTGAACAGTAGTTTATGAATTAGAAATTTGTATATTGAGCCTTGTTTCTCCTTGACTTACTTTATAAAAATAAAAATGCAATTCTAGAAAGTAAATATATGATACCATTAGATTTGGATGAAATAATGTTTGAAATAGTAAAAATGTTTTCAAATTATAACATTGATAGTTTATGCATTGAAGTAAAAATATACACAAGCACATATGGCGTATGGCACATGAAACCATGGATGCACTGAGTGTCTTTCTGCTGGAACTAGAGCCAGGAGAAGAGATTCTTGGATAAAACATTATGGTATTGTGGGTCAGAGAGTCTGAAGATTTTATAACATACTATGTATACAGCATTATTTTTCATTATGTAAACTTGCTTACGAGGGGATATTTGTAGTAGAAAAAGAAGGCATTTCTTTTTAGCAGTATCATTTCAGTGAATGTTCAGAGAATTTACATTTTAAAAATTGCTTCACATTTGACAGCTGTCTAGTGGAACACAGTTCAGTTCTTCCTAGTTCCTCTTGCCCAAACACACACACTTTATTAACAAATTTTTCTCTCTGCTAATAAGATCAAGAAGAACTAAAGCTAATGGTAACTGTGGGTATTTGGAGCATACACTGTAGATTATAAACCAAGACAAACTGAGAGCAGATAGAACAGTTGGTGTCAGTAAGCATTATTTTAACTTAAAAGGACCTTTCCTGTATTTTAAGTAGCCTTCATAGCTCTTTACTTAATGTTTCTCACTATTAAAAATGTATTGTTTGTTTTCAGCCCTTTATCTGAAAGGCATTGTAGTTGTGTTGACCATGTGAAGAGATGGATAATATAGTCCTCGCCTCAAGCTACAGTAAAATTATAAAGATAAACACATAAACATATCCTTTCAATATCTTTATAAGTAAAATAACAGGGTGGCAACTAACGAGTATAGACATTAAAGCAAACATTGGTAATGAGTGGCCGCATTCCATCTTCTTTGGCGAAATGTTGCCTGTAAAAATGATGTAATGAGTAAAATAAAGGTAATAGTAAATCAAATTTTTTTTAAACTCTCTTTAAAAAAAATTCTGGTGCATGAGCAGAAACATGAAGTTGTGAGAAGAAAACTTAGCAATACTATTTTTTAAATTTTAGACTCATAAGGAATAAAGATCATTTTTGCAAGGTTAAAGCTCCACTCTACTTTCTCATCAGCAATTTCTCTTTTATTTTCAATTCAAACACATTAGTTGCTGTGGGGCTGTTTGAGTAATCATAAAAGTACATACATAAACTTAAGTTTCCCCTATTTTACTGTAGTTTTCAGCCAGTAAAACCATAAATCTTAATAGCATTCTTTTAAGCATATCATTTTTCCCATTAAGAAAAGAAAAAAAATTAAATAACAGGGAGAGAATCTTTTTGGGGATGGGAGACATTGGAATTTTGCTTTCTGATTGCTGTTGGCCCCCAATGACTTGACTGCTGAATTGATAGTCATTCTAGCTTGTAGGCAGCATTCCCAGAATAAACAATAAATATTCATGGCTTGATTATTAATGAATAATCTTTGAATAAGTATGATCTATTTGTGCTCATTAATGTGAAGACTTATTTATAATACTTTAAAGAAAAAAAAGTACAATTTTTAAACTAGAGACCAGTGATAATGAGCTGCTTTTCGAGCAAGTCTTTGGGAAGTTTGATTTAGTTTATTTTTGTTGCTTAAAAACCTTATCCTCACAAATTGGAATTGTTTAACTGGATTTTAAAGAACTTTTTAGGAATTTATATTTTTCAAAATAGCAGGTAAATAGGTTAAATTGATATCATAAGAAGTTAAACTTTTAATCAGTTATTAATATACTATTCTATCTACAGATTAGTGATTTGCAATTTCAAGTACTGCTCCTGCATACCTTTACTTGTTAAAACCACGTTTATTGTAATTCTCTTTTTCTTTTATAATAGTTTCCTAAAGTTTCAGATATTCCTTTGCCTACCTGTCTGTCTGTGCTTTGAGGCTTAATCATATCATTCTGATGTTCAAAAGCCCTTAGGTTTATTTTTCCACTACTGTTTTTCTTCAGGTAGTTGCCCAAACTAATCACCTTGAACTCCACTTCAGTTATATAGATTTTACCCCTAAACCCTCTTACTTGTTCCCTTCAGAAGACATTCTTGGATGCTTTCTAGATTCAAGAACTTTACAGGTGTTTTGACACAGAGCTGCAGTTTTATGGGATAAAGAACTTATTGTCTACTTATATGTTAGTCTATTCAGTTGCTTGCCTGTATTTTATACAGTTGGTTCTTTTAGACTGTCAATACATAGAGAGTAAGAGACAATTTTAAGACTTTCTTTCTCTTTCCTTCTACTATTGCTGGATAGTACCATAAAGAATTATCAGGAAGTTTTGTTTTTAGTGGCTTTATTTTGAATAAGATGTAATAAATAGTGTTCCAAGTTATTTTGGATTAAAAATTACCTTAAATATGCCATTTTATAAAACTCAGTGAAGGCCAGCTAACAAAACATAAGATTAGGAATCAGAAGCAATGGATATTTCTATCTAATTTTCCCCTTACCTTTATACATCAGGCGGATTGTGAGGATTAGTGCCTTTTATTTTGTGATAAGTAAATTCAGATTAAATCATTTGTTCATGTGATGTTAATTATTTTAGAGTGCAAGTTACCATTTTGTAAATCACTTCTTATGTGTTTACATTACTCTGGACGAATTAATTCACCTCATAAGGATAAGCAATTTATTTCTCTCTCCAGAGACTCCTTTTCTCATAGCAGGAGAACTAGTTTGGGATTGTTTATCTGAACTTAGGTCTTCTCATAATACCTTTAATATCAAGAAATATTTTATGAGAATTCATAACATGGAATGAATAGGCTGTAGGAAATAAAAAAGCTGTAGTTCTCCTTTCGGGTGGCTGGTATTACAGTTGAGATGAATAGATGATCAAGACAAAAACATATATGTAATTATGCATTAAAATAAAACTTACATGAGGAGCATTAATGAAAGAAATAAGAGTTGTGTTTAGCTAATTAATTGAGTTTATTGTTACTTCTATTTTCTTGGAATGGAGATATTTTGAAAAATTAGGTAGTTTAGATCTTGTAAGTTTAAGAAGGGAGAATATGGGGATATTGAACAAATAATCTGCTCACAGTAAAAATATACAGAAAGGTAGTATAGGTGTAATCATCTTTACTGTGCTTTCAAATTCTGTCAGTCATTAAATCAGGTTGGGAAGTTTTCTAGTCTGTTAACAGTTGGTTTTCTGGTGGCTTGATATCACTCTATAAATGCTTTGGGAGTAAAAATTCAATAATGCTAGTGAGGAGAAAAGGAATGTCAAAGTATCCCAAGTCTGATATGAAAAAGAATTGTAGAACAACGTACTTTGCCAAATAATGAGGACCTTCAAGAGATGAGATGCCTAAACATTTTAATTTTAAGAGAGTTAATATATTTATTTAAGTTCTTTGATCTGCAAATAATTTTAGAAGTATCAATCAAAAAAGGATATTTATTAGTTCTCAGAAACTTTATATCACTTCTAGATCGCTAGCTTATAAATAATGAAAAACTACCCATAACTACTATGTATTCTCAAAGTAAGGTGAACATGATGATTTTGTCATATTTCTTTGGAATAGTTTGACCCAATGAAGGGAAAATACTATGAATCTGTAAAACTTTGTCTGTTACAGAATAAAGGAAACAAATTCATCAAGTGAATTTTCATAATTGAAAGATTCATTCAACAAACTCTCATCAAATATTTTTTTTTTACCTGCCTGACATTGTGCTAAGTACTGGTATACCAAGAATCTATTTCAATTGTCAAAGGATTTGAGGTAGCTTATAAAACTCAATATAAACAAATTAGTCAGTAAGGAAATTGTGATTAAGAGAAAAATAAATAGTGGTTGAGAAATAGATGACTTGTGAGTTCAATTCACTATATATAAAGTATGTCCTAATTTAGTATACATTGCCTACCTTTGAGATAGATCTAGAATCTGAATATTGGGCACCATATTCAGTGCTACTACCTGGATCCAGTGCATCATTCTCTCTTCCATGAATCTTGTAGCAGTGTCCTGATGGTCCTTTATCCCTCTTTCCTTCAGTCTGTTCTGCTCACAGAAACCAGAGTGATCATGTTAAAATGCAAGCAGATTGTGTCACTCCTCTGCTCAAAACCCTCTGATGATTGAGAATCCCTTCTCCCTCAAAATAAAAGCCAGAGTCTTTATAGGACACACTATATGAATTGCCCCTTACCTGTCTGATCTGCTCCTCATCACCCTCTCACTTTATGCCTCCTGCATTAGCCTCCTTATATTACTTCATTCTAAGTGTTATCCTGTCCCTGAGCCTTTGTGCTTGCTTTTCCCTTTGCTTGGCATGCTTTATCCAGACATTTGATTTACTCACTCCCTCCCTTCCTTTGGTTCTTCACTCACCTTCTCAATGAGGCTTCTCTGACTACCTTATCCACCCTTGATATTTTCTGTTGCTCTTCCTTGCTTTTAGTTTTCTCTTTGGCACTTTTTACTCTCTACTATACTATGTATTTTACTCATTTATTTGTTTATAGCCTACCTGTCTTAACCAAAATGTAAGTAAACTCCATGAGAGCAGAGACTGTTTTGTCCACTCCTAAGTCCCAAGTGCCTAGAGTAATGTCTAGGTCATAGTAGGAGCTCAATAAATATTTGTTGAATGAATGAATGAATGTGCTTGATGCAAACTGCAATTTAGTTAATACAACTAGCAAAGGTAACAGTAGTCAGAGGGAGTGGGAGGAAATCCAGGAAAGAGAGTAGCTTGAGGAGTGTCAGAGAATTTTAAGGAGTGGGATGAGCATTTGTATGAAATGCCACAATAAGTATTACAAGGACTGAAAAGAAAGGTCATTGAATTTGCCTATTAAAAGAAAAGGGTGAATTTAGGGAAACCTATATATTGCACTGAATTAAGACTAAATGGATATTCAGGTATAAATAAGATGTGTGGGCTACAGAGTTATTTGCAATATTTTAAATTTATAGCAACTGAATTTTTTTATTGTTTGAATGTGAGTTGGCCAAGATTTAACTTTTATTTTAATGTTTGTGAGGCGCTTTGACCTTTATAAACTGCTTTCACGTATTGTTTGATGTTCAAAACCACCAGACAGTGTGGTAAGTGTTGTTACATAATTCTAGTCTGCTTTTACAGCTGAGTCTTGGGTAAGTGGCTTTTCCAAGGTCCCAGGCTAGGAAGTAGTGGAACATGGAAAAAAAAATTCAGCTTTTGACTTAGGAGTCCAGTGTTACTTCCTTTATTTACTTAAGTGATTGATTTTGTCAATTTTATTTTGTGTGTATTTAAAAGCTAATTAAATCATTTAGGAAAAATATGTGGCATAAATAAACTAACAGTATATTACTGGTATGACACTGAGACAGGAAAGAAAATGTCAAGAGACTCAGACAGGGATGATCGGTGTCCTGTTTAAGGGTTTGCTTAGTTGATAGTTTCATGGATTCAAATACTCCTAGACTTATATTTACTTTTAGATTATTTTCAGGTGATGATTATGGATAGGACAGTTTTTCCTTCACCTGTAATGTAATTAAAATAAATATTGTTATTCCTACTCTGATAAGGAATTTTGTGTCCTTCACGTTGAATTATTTCTGTATATCTTATATAAAGCTGCAATTGAATGTCTTGTTATAATTTCAGCATTAGTCTAACTGCTAAATATTAACAGTACAAGGAACATATCACAACAGTACAGTGAAACCAACCTAGAAATTTTCTGAGTTGAGTGGAGGCTAATCTGATTTCTTTTGAGGTCATTTAATAAAAGCTGTCACTTTGTGTGCCATATTCAAAATAAATTATACAGTATTGAACGGATACTGTTTAGAGGAAAATATCTTCCAAGAGTTTAGAGTTTTGTTAATTTTTTTTTTTTGGCTCTTACTAACTTAGATGTGAATTACATGTACATAGGAGAAATACACCCTCTGCTTTTTTAATTTTCTACATAGCATTAGCTGACATTTTATATGACGTGAATCCATTTTATCTTCTCAGGCTGATTTATTTTAGCCTAACCATGCCTATTTCGATATGCAGTAAATGAGGATTTAAGTGAAACAGGTTTTACATTTTCCCTAATAGAAATCCATTCTTCTGAAGGTGTTTGCTTAGAGTTAATATAATTCTAAAGTATTTGCAAAAATATCTCTTAGATTTATGAAATTCACAAGGAACTTTTATTTTTACAGGTTTCTGAAGGTTTGTGGATCTGAATTAGTGCGCCTTGAATTATCTTGCAGCCACTTCCTTAATGAAACTTGCTTGGAGATTATTTCTGAGCTGTGTCCAAATCTACAGGACTTAAATCTCTCATCTTGTGATAAACTACCACCTCAAGCTTTCAACCACATTGCCAAATTATGTGGCCTTAAACGACTTGTTCTCTATCGAACAAAAATAGAGGTAAGACTAACTCAGCATTTACAGATTTGCTAGTGTAATGTCCAACTGAATATTTAGTTGCCTGTAATTGCTCATAATAATACAATTTCTGGTTTTTAAATAGATTAAATTTATAATGCCACCTATCTATTTCGAAATCATTACAGCTGATTTAGTCATTTCAAAATAATTTAGTCTGTTGTATTGTTTTCTTTTAATAATTATAAGAAAATGTTCTCTTTACTCTTAAAATTTTTGCAATGCTGTTCATATTTATAGGTAAAGAAATAAGCAATGGGTTGAAGTGAGCTGAAATGCTGGCAGGGAATGAATTAGAGAAAGGAGTAGCAGGATAGAATGCAGGAGGACATTTGCTTAGAGCAGGAGGAAACAAAGTAGAATTTATCCAGGATCAGACTTAGGAGTTAGAATTCCTGATACAATGCCTTATGAGTCTCATTAAAGAAGAATAAAATCATGTAATATGCATTGATCTATTGGCCTTTTTCACATAATATCTCTAGGATATCTTTCTAGGTCATTATATACCACTTGACTCTTTTCATTAATTGTATAGTGTATGTCATTCATAATCTATTCAACCTTTCCTCAAATGATCAACATTTAGGTTTTCCCAGTCATTTTTCTTTTACCAACTATCTAGTAATAACATTTTTTGCACCGAATTTTACATATACCTGCTATTATTGCTGTAGAATAGAGTCTTGTAGGTGGTATTGCCAGGTCAAGGAGTAAGTGCCTGGGCCTCTGTAGTAAACACCCACTTATTGTCCTATATTTGTTCCCTCTACTCCAGCCATGTTGGCCTTCTTTCTATTCCTTGAACTTTCTGATCTGGTCTCAGCTCATGGCTTTTTCTCTTCTGCCTGTCTGGAATATTCCTTCAGCTTATTATGTGGCTGTCCTCTTTTCAGCTCGATGTTCAACGTAAATTTTTTTTCAGAGATGGCTTCTTGGGCATTGATAAAAGGTAGCCCCCCTTCTAGTTTGTTTCTTTCGTATCACCCAGTTTTTTTTTTCTTTTTTAGCTTTTAGCTTCTTTATCACTCTGACATTATTTATTTTCTTGCTATTGTCTGTATCCTTACACCAGGAAATAAGTTTCATGACGGTAGAGGCCTTGTCTGTTTTTTTCATTGCCATGTTTTCAATATCTAGATTAGACTTGGTAAAGATTGGCCATTCAATAATATACATTCAAAAAATGAATGTATAAGATAGTCAAATTACTTTTCCAAAATGATATGCCAATTGCTTTCCAACCCTTGCCTCTCTTGAATGTTACCTTGGTCAGGCTATTCAACCTCTCACTATTTCAGTTTCCTGAATGGAGACATTAGAATACAGATCTCATATGGTTCTTGTGAGAGGTAAATTACATGTAAAGTGCTTAGAGGGTACCTGGAACATAGTAAACTCTCAATATTAGTTTTTAATAGCAGTAGTAGTTGTAATAATATCATCATAGCAGTTTTGTAGCATGTTTTGCTATGTGGTAGGAGAAGTCTCCTTGCTAATTTTTTTTAACTTTTTTTTTTTTAATAAATCCTAGTTTATTTTTCAAGATGTATCTTGCAGCAAGGATTTTATAAGTGCATTTATTATATTTCATTTTATTCTTTAATAAGTCTTTTCATCTGTTCATATATGTTTTGTTTTACACACAAGAACATGTTATAATTTTCTTAAGTTTTATATCTTTTTAGTTAAATTTATCTCTTGTATTTCATAGTCTCAGATACTATTTTCTATTTAATTTTAATTGGTTTTGATAGTATAAAGGAAAATTTGATTTTTTGTATATTTATCTTTATCTGCTTACCTTATCAAATGCTTATAATTGTTCTAGTAACTTTATGTCTTTTCCATTTTATGACAGTTATATAATCTGGAAAAAATATACTTTTTCTTTCTCTTCCAGTATTTAAACTTTTGCTACATTAGGTAGAACTTCATAAATAATTTGGAATACCAGTGTTATTTCTAATACAGTGGGATATCTTCGATGTTTTATTTTTTATATTTATACAAAAAATATTTGAGTACATATTATGTGCCAGGCACTGGTCTAGGCACTGAGACTTCAATAGTGAACTAAACAGACAACTCCTTGTGCTGCTTACTAGTTTTATATGTTGTTTGATGTTGCTTTCTAATAAGTAGTTTTGTCATTCTTGTTTGAGAACATTTTATCAAAAATATATATTAAGCTTTTTTAAGCCTTCATTAATGCACTAATGTTTTTTCTTCTTTTATTTATTATTATAATGGCTTATAGTGAACGGTCCTTGCGTTCCTGGAGTAATCCTTGCATGTTTTTAGTTTAATACATAGCTAGGCTAATTTCTTAATATTTTGTAGTCAAATTGCTTGGGTTTGGATTCTAGTTTTATCACCTTCTGATTGTGTTACCTTACAGAAGTGTCTTGACCCCCTGTACTTCAGCTTTCCCTTCTACAAAGTGAAGATAACGATAGTATACATCTTAAAAAGTTGTCATGAGGATCAAATCATTTAATACATATAAAGTGTCTACAAAAGTGCCTGGTTTATAATAAATATTCTTTGTTTACACTTATAAATACTTTTTATATTTGCTTTCTTTTTTAAATAATTAAAAATTTTTTAATTAGTTGGCATATGATATTATATTAGTTACAGGTGTACAGCATAGTGATTAGACATTTATGTAATTTACAAAGTGATCACCCTAATAAATCTAGTACCTATCTGTCACCATACATGGTTATTACAATATTATCGACTATATTTCTTATACTATACTTTACAGCCCCGTAACTATTTTGTATCTACCAATTCGTACTTCTTAATCCCTTTCCTCTTTTCACCCACCTCTCAAACCCCCTCCCATCTGGCAGTCATCAAAATGTTCTCTATATCTATGAGTTTCTTTCTGTTTTGTATGTTTATTTTGTTCTTTAGATTACACATGTTAAGTGAAATCATATGGCATTTATCTTTCTCTGTCTGACTTACTCCACTTAGCACAATACCCTCTAAGTCCATGTTTTTTACAGATGGTAAGATTTCATTCTTTTTTATGGCTGAATAATATTCGATTATATATATGTACCACCTCTTCTTTATCCATTCATCCATTGATAGACACCCATGTAGCATCAGTATCTTGGCTATCATGAATAATGCTGTAGTGAACTTATGGATTCTCGTAACCCTTTGAAGTAGTGTCTTGGGTTTCTTCAGATAAATACCTAGAAGTGGGATTACTGGGTCCATCTTTGTCTCTTGTTATAGCCTTTGTTTTAAAGTATATTATGTCTGATATAAATATTGCTACCCCAGCTTTTGTTTGTTTCATTTTCATGAAGAATCTTTTTCTGTCCCTTTATTGTCAATTTGTGTGTATCTTTCAATTTGAAGTGAGTCTTTTGTAGGTAGCATATGTAAGGGTCTTGTTTTCTTATTCATTCAGCCACCCTATATCTTTTGATTGAAGCATTTACTCCATTTTCACTTAATTGCTGATAGATATGAAGTTACTGCCATTTTATTATTTATATTTTTGATCTTTTCTTTCTTTTTTCTTTTTCCTCTTAAAGAAGTCCCACCAACATTTCCTGTAATACTGGCTTGGTGGTGATGAACTCTTTTAGCTTTTTCTTGTCTGGGAAGCTCTTTTTCAGTCCTTTGATTCTAAATGATAGCTTTGCTGAGTATTTGTTGTAGGTCCATGCTTTTCATCACTTCAAATACTTTCTACCAGTCCCTTCTAGCCTGCAAAGTTTCTGTTAAGAATTAGCTGACAGTCTTATGGGACCACCCTTGTAGGTAATTAACTGCTTTTTTCTTGCTGCTCTTAAGAGTCTCTCTTTCTCTTTAACCTTTGACATTTAATGATGATGTGTCTTGGTGTGGGCCTCTTTGGGTTCCTCTTGAATGGAACTCTTTGTGCTTCCTGGGCTTGTGTGTCTATTTCCTTTGCCAGGTTAGAGAAGTTCTCAGTCATTATTTCTTGAAATATGTATTCAATTCCTTGCTCTTCTCTCTTCTTCTGGGACCCCTACGATGTGGATGTTGAACACTTTTTGTTGTCTCAGAAGCCCCTTAAACTATCTTCATTTTTGGGGAGTCTTTTTTTTCTTGTTGCTGTTCTGATTGGGTGTTTTCTGCTATCTTATCTTCTAAGTCTCTGATTTGATCCTCTGCTTCATCTAATCTACTGTTAGTCTTCCTAAGATATTCTTCACTTTAGTTATTGTATTCTTTATTTCTGACTGGTTCTTTTTTATGTTTTCTATCTCCATTTTTATGTTACCTCTCTCTTTGTTAAAGTTTTCACTGAGCTCTTTAACTCTTCTTCTAAGTTCATTGAGCATCCTTATAAGCAATGTTTTGAACTTCGCATCTGGTAGATTGCTTGTTGCCATTTTGTTTAGTTATTTTTCCGGAGCTTTGTTCTGTTCTTTCATTTGGGACATGTTTCTTTGTCTCCTCATTTTGTCTGCCTCCCTGTGTTTGTTTCCGTGTATTAGGTAGGGCTTAGGAAAGTGGTCTTATGTAATAGGTGTACTGTGGGGCCCAGTGATGCAGTCTTCCTAGTCACCTGAACCAGGTGTTCCAGTTGTATCCCCTATATGGGTTGTATGTGCCCTCCTGTTGAAATCGAGCCTTGGTTGCTGTTTGCATGTCAGTGGGAGGGATTGATTCTCAGGCTGATTGGTTGTGAGGACTGCCAGTGACTACAGTGGAGGAGCTGTTGTGCAAGGGCTGACCCTACCGAGCAGGATTCACTTTAGCAGGGCTCTGATGCCTGCCTATTCTGCCCTTTGGGTGTGTCATTTTTGGATGTGGCTATCATGGATCAGATGCTCTGGGTCAGATGGAAGCCAGCCACCAGGCATGCAGGCTGGAGCCTCCTGGGAGAAGCCCCGTCGCAGACCGAGTTCACCCACAGCCTGCGCCATGCCCACGGCCACCTGGCTTGAGCCACCAAACAGTCCTGACATAGCTACCACCTATCCTTAGCTTGGCTGAGTGAGAGAGAGGGCCTCTGGAGTCACAGACATTTCTTTTAAAGGGCCGGCACATGTACTTGGTGATGGACTCACTCACTTTGAGCTCCAGTGTTGGGGCAGCAGCTTGAAAGGCGCCAGGGACATACAAGGAGGAATTGAGTTGTCTGGCTTCAGGGCAAGGGCTGGAGGGGCAGCTTTCTCCCAGACAAAAGTGCTGGCAGAGGGCACTGTTTCTTTGTTGAGCCCTCCCCTGCACAACGTGTAAATGCAGGCAGCTGCCGTATCTGAGTCTCCATCAACCTGGCTAACTCTGGTTACCCTGCCCTGGTGATCTTCTGAGATGCTGCCCTACCCAACTTGCTGGCCCATCCAAGCCACTTCCAGTGGATTTTTCCATAAAAATGGCCTGTCCTGGCTCATGCTACAGACTTCCTAAAATCTCTCAGAGGTTCACCAAACTTAAACAAGTAGCATCTGGCCTCACTGTGCCCTCTACCTCTTGCTGAGCAGCATCAAGCCCAGAACTAGCATCAGCTGGCCTTGGTTTGAGGTTTGGCATCTCAAGGCACAATATCCTCTGGTTTTCACAGCCAGAAGTTGTGGGGAGTTCTCTTCCTAGCACTGGAACCCTGGGCTGGGGAGCCTGGTGTGGGACTGGGAACCCTCGCTTCTCCAGGGTGACTTCCACAGCCGAGATCTCTCTCTTGATTCTCAACCGCCTTACACAGGTGTGGGACCAGCCTGTTCCGCATCTCCTACTTATCTCAAGGTGGCCTCTTCTGTATATCTTCAGTTGTAGGACTTTTGTTCAGCTGGACTCAGGCAACTCCCAATGATGGCTAGCTTCTATAGTTTAGTTGTAATTTTGATGTGGTCGTGAGAGGAGGCAAGCATAGCATTTACCTACTCCGCCATCTTGATCAGAACTAATCTGCTTTCTTAAGTGAGGTTGAGCTGTGGTTTTCTTGTTCATGCTATTTTATTAAGTATGGGGCTAGGATTATGACAGCATAGAAAATTATTTTGGAAACTCCCATCTTTTTCTTTGATCTGGAATAACTTGAATAAATGGGAATTATCTGTTAAATAGAATTTACCTATAAGACCATGTGGGCGTATAGCTTTTTAAATTTTTTCTAGACATAACTTTTTTTCTAATCTATGGAAGCCTGAAAGTTTGTGAGTATAAGAACTTCTGTTTAATGCAGTGTTCCCAATTTTGGGCAAAATGTTTAGCTAGAGTTTAACTGGTGACTTGGTATGATGGGAAGAAGACTTTGATTCTAGTTCTGGCCCTACCAGTAACAACAAGGTTAGTGACCTAGGTTAAGTCACATCATCTCTCAAATTCCTAGATTCTTTACTTGCAAAATGAGGGGACTGTTGTCTCTGAATGCCAGTTTAAAGATAACGTTAGCCCATGTTTTCATTGGTTTATGGCGAAATGACTCACCATTTGTGTGGGTATAAAATAGGCAGCTATCTTTTCTTGGGTAGGCCTGATATGTCATACCTGCTTTTTACTGGTATATTTACAATTTTGTTGGCCTTTGTACTGTAAAGTCTGAGATCTTCCCACAACATAATGCCTTATTTAAAATGTTCTGATTGAATTTAACTTTAAGAAGAATTATAGTATGGTTAATTATTAAATGAAACTTTAGGAAGAAAATGGTAAAATAAGAAATGACAAATACTGATTGCAAGAACTTATATTAACTTGTTAGGCATACTGCATCTGTGATGATTTGTAAAAATATATCCTGTGGGATATTTTTGAAATGTTATATATTAATCTAAGTATCAGGGAATCATTAAATAGTCCACATGTTTTCATCAGTTTGTCTCAAGAAACTGATAGAATATAACTATATTTTTTTTAACCTTTTTCCCATTTGCCCTGAGATAACTCACGGATTACAGTTCTAACCTTACTCCCAAAATTTGCCATAAAATATCTTCCTTTTATTATTATTTTCACACCGCTCTAGTATATTGATAGTCTTTGGAAACGTGACATCATTCTATTTATAGCATTCTGTTTTTAGTAGTTTGATCACTGAAAATGTCAAATCCTAGGAAAAGTAGCATTCCTACATGAGCTGCACTTTTTTTTCTAAATGGAAAAAGGGTTAAAAGTGTGATTTGTAAGAATTGAGAAGATTTCATGTCAAGAGTGGAGATCTAAACTTATGTATCTAAGTCTAGATAACATTAGCTCCAGCTTCCCTCATTTTCTTAAATACAGATGTAAAATCAGTGTATGAATGCATTAAATGAAATTTGGGTTGTGCTCTCTGTTACTACCTATTAAAGTTTGTTTTTATTAGCCCATATGCTAAAATAACATAAAATTCATTTATAATGTATCCTATATAATTTTTCTGACATTGAGTATGTAGAAATAATTATAAAACTGATTTTCATTGATCTATGGTTGACTTACAATAGCATAAAAAATAATGTCATTTTAGTGATATAAATGGCACAATTCAAAATTAAGCAAAACTTACCCAGGCATTGTTTACTTTTATTGCTTCCCAACTCTGTATTCAATACTCTCTATCTATACTTTACTCAACTTCTGTTATCTTCTCATTCTTGGGATTTACATCAGACTTACATGGGTACTGAGTAACTTCGAAAAGTAAAGGGAGAAGGCAACACAATCAGCTAGTGTCTTTTAAAACAAGTAGAAGCCACAGCTGATATTCCTATCAATCTGTAACCACCTCTCTTGACATTTAAGAAAGCATTATATCATCCCCTTCTGTCTTCCATACATATACCCTTTCAGTCCTTCAATCAATGATGTCGGTGGATGAGACAAGAAGAGAATGAGAAGACAAGATTTAGGGGACTGGCTTCTCTCTATACCTTCCACATAATCTTTAGCAGTACATTCAGATGTTATAAACTATTTTAAAATGAAGGAACAACAATTGATTTCAAATGCCTGTTTGCTCTAAGGAAATATATGAGAAGAAAAAGAAGATACAATTTGAACTTCCTGAGAGTTTGTTTTTTTTTTAAGGAATGCGAATTATCTAGTGCCACTTTTACCCATTTTTCTAAACTCTACAAAATTCTAAAATGAGCGAAAATTAATAACAAAATATTTACTGTTACAGCATATTAACTATAGAGAGGTCAGGTTTTTGTTGTGATTTATGTATTTTATGTGCCTATATGTAATTTACATTAATGAACATAATACATTTATGCCATTTTATATGACTTAAACAAGTCTGTGGGTATAGTGAATAAAACTTTAGAGGATATCGGAGACCTGGGTTTTCATCCCAAAGTTTGAGAAAATGTACTGAGTATATATATTCTGTTTGCTGTCCTAGATACTTTGCATATTATTTAATTCTTTGCACTAGTTCAGTGAGGATAGGTGTTACTCTCTCCTTGCAGATGATGAAATGAAGGTCCCAAAAGATTAATGTTTCCCAGTGGCACAGAGCCACTTTTCCTGCTTCCTGACTCTGTATTCAATGCTCTCTACCTATACTTTACTCACTTCTGTTATCTTCTCATTCTGTTATCTTCTCATAAGCAGTTTGGTGGCATTGGTTCTATTCTAATAGCTTGGCTGCCTTTGTCTAAAATAGAGATTTTTTTTCTTTACCACCATTCCTTTTCTAATTTGCAAATTGGTAAGGAAATATAACATTGTAACACTTAGCCTCATGTCTAATCTTGTCTGGAACTGGGATTGTATCCCAGTGCATATCCTTTGTACTGCTTGATTGCTGCTTTGGTAGTAAACTAAAATGAGAGCAACCTTAAAACTAGTCTCAGGTATCACTGTCACCAAATTTTGAGTCCAGCATTTTATGGTGTGGCCTAGCTCAATAAGATTTTTCTTTGCAGCTCTACTGCTTTGTCTAATACCATGACTAGCATTTAAAAGGACCTTGTTGAGACTTTAGCTATGATTAAAATGGTATAGAGGTGAGGTTTGAGTTTCTGAATCCCACATTATTTGATAATTTAAAAACTGGGAAGATATTTGTTATTTACTCTGTATCATAGACCCAAGTCATAAAACTCAGGCCTTATCTTGGTTTTCTTACTTGAAAGATATATGTGCTTATGTCAGTTATACTAAGTTAAAAGTTTATTTATTAAAAAAAACTTACCCTATCACATAGGCTATTGAGAAGACCAAATTTTTTGAATGTTTACTTCTTTACAATTAGTGTATAGAACAGTGTCTGGTATTCACTACAGTGAAAAAAAATATATGTGTATGTGTGTGTATTAGATATTTAGTAACTTGTGCTGAATAAATGGGCAATAGCTATTATCAATTTATTTTTTTATTATTAGATAAGTTACTAAGCATAAGATAAGTTTGTCTTTCTACAGAATAACCACATCTACTAAGCAGATGGATGGGTGGATCTGCAAGTTGAAAAACTTGTAAGAAAATATTTGAACTGCATTTGTTCATTAGTTTTAGTCCTAAAAGAGAGTGAAATATAATTCAATTTGTTTCGTTAATTTATTTCATGAAATCTTTTTCTTTTTTTAGATGTGTTTAGAATTGAAATGAAAAAATTGCTTTATTAGAGAAATAACAAATGTCTTCTTATAACATCAACCAAAACAAACAAAAAAAATCACTAAACTATTTGCAGAGTTAGTAATATACATTTACAGAATTTCAGTAGATACAGAGCAGTAAATATATGCCTAGTAAAAAACAATATATTGCCACATTAAAGAGTTACAGAGTAGGCTGGTATACAAGAGGCCCAAGGCATGCTAACAATGTCACAAGTTTGTGCTTGGTTGAAGAATGGTCTTTGTTGAGAAACCTTTTTAGGAGAAATGCCCCTTGAACTGAGATTTAGATCCTGTTTACTATGTGATCTTGGAATAACTAATGAAATGGGATGGTAAATAGGATAATTTCCTTTTTACTGAATGTAGAGGATCTTTTAGGGTTGCATAGATAACACATTAGGCAAAAGATAGGAACTTAGGACAGGAAAGAAACTTTAGTTGTACTTAGTTTCTGCTATCCATGACAAGGAAATAATTATAGTAGATTTAGATATGTAATGATTGGATTTTGTTTCAGTCCCTTTGGTCCTTTTCTTCTCTGTTCACAAGATTCCTACTACATTTGATAAACATTGATTTTAAGCACTAATTTAGCCATATATGTTGCTACATTTTCATGAGAGGTGAGCTATAAAAACTTGACTCATGAAATAGACTTTTAAATACTTAAAAGGAAAACCTTTTATTTTGAAATAATTTTAGATTAAGTAAAAATGTTTTATGCAAAAAGTTGCATAAAAAGTAGATTCTCCTACTATATGCATAATTTTTTTCCTGAACCATTTGGAAATAAGTAGAAGATATAATTCTCCTTTACTCCTAAAGGAGTATAAATCTGTAATGTACTCTTAAATGCTTGTGTTATGGGCTGAATTATGTCTCCTCAGGTTTTATATGTTGAAGTTCTAACCCTCAGTGCCTCATCAGTTGATCATTGTTTTGAGATAGGGTCTTTAAAGGGATAAGTCAGGTTAAATGAGGTCATTAGGGTGGGCCCTAATCCAATATGACTGATGTCTTTATAAGAAGAGATTGGGACACACACACACACACACACACACACACACACACACACACAATAACACAGTGACACCATGAAGACACCAGAAGAAGCTGACCAGTTTCAAGCCAAGAAGCAAGGATTAGAGGAAAGTAACCCTGTTGACACCTTAATCTCAGACTTCTAGCTTCTAGTATTGTGGGAAAAAAATAATTTTTTTTTAAGCTCCTTAGCTCGCGGTACTTTGTTATGGCAGCCCTAGCAAACTAATACAACTTATAAAGGATGGCATAAGAATTACTTTTTAACATATTGCATAAAGAAGTGTCTTTAAGAGAAGTCCTATGCATTTACTAAAACAATCTGGATTATTGTTAGAAGTTTGAGCCTGTTTACCTTTTCTTTGTTTGGAAAAAAAATAATAATCGGGAGTGGCGGCGAGATGCGGCATGACAGGTAGCTCAGTAAGGATGTCATTCTGTTGCTTAGCAGCAGACAAGAAAACCAAGAGTGTTTTTTAAAAGTTGAAGTTATAAATGGAACACCTGCATCCAGTTTTGATTGCCTCACTTCAAGAATGATAGAGCATAAATTGAAAGAATCTGAAGAAGTGAAAAAACTGATTATAGGTATTGTCGGGGACTAGTATATGACAGTAATCCATAAGTATGGCTCAGCAACTGTTTACTTGGCCTGCTAGGCTGGGTCGACAGTTTCAAGGAACCCACTACCTTCATCTTCATGAACTAGAAGACAGCAAAAGTAGTTTATCTGTACTCATGTTGGGTATCAACACTCTCCTTCTAATTCCTTTTTTTCTGTGCCAGGTTATTTGGCAGAGTGGATATATAAGTAAAAATGCATACTACCCTTTCTCTTGATGAAAATTACCTGGGCTTTCCTACAAAAGATACATAAACCATCTTCTGAAAAAAAGTATGATTTGATTCAGTGCCATGAATTTGCTTTCTAATACATAGATATGGTAGTCTTCTTAACTGCATTCTTGTTTGATTTAAAGCACACATTATTATATATTGATAAGTAGAAGCAGGGATGGCCTTTCTTTTAACAGAGCCAGTGCAGCTAGCAAACTCAGACTATAAGATCATACTGTGTAGCAAATGAAGCTCTTTCACTTGACAGAGCCAGTGCTCATAACTAACAAAGACCAAGAGGAGAAATTGAAATGAGAAGAACCTACTTTGGTCACCTAAATTGACTAACACAGACTGTCATTAGCTGTCACCTAAAATGCAGTCTAGTGTAAACAGATTAATTCAGCTAGATAACATATAAAACGAAAGGATGTTAATTACTTTGTTTTTAAACAGAATCAAGAGTTAAGATTTTAATAACTATATTTAACTCATTAATTATCATATACTAAAACTCATAAACTTTTTAAAAGTCTTCGATATGTATCTCCAGGCAACAATAGATCTATACTTATTTCTATCCTTGCGGAAGTTCCAGTGGAAATATGAGGCTTTTGGTAGGGTTGGATGTGTGTGACCTGAGCAAATGGTGTATGGTTCAGTCAGGGTCAAAAAGCCTAACCTGTCAGTGTAGAGAAGGAGAGGTTCTTAGGGGTCAGATTCATTAGAACTACATTCATGACAGTCACCAGTAAACCAGGTATAAGAAATCTACCTGGAAAGGACACCATTTATTAGAGATAGTTGATTACCACGTTCTCTCACTGTTGGTATGTCACAAGGGAAACAAAATTATACTTATAAGGCTTATTTGATTTAGTGCCATGAATTTGCTTTCTGATACACAGATGTGGTGAATTTAGAATGAGAACCCTGAGACTTATGTGACTTAAATGCTTGAAGACATCAGCCCACAACAGGTTGACACCTTCATCTTAACAGGAAGGAAGAAGTGCTTTTGGAATGAGATAAAGTCTTTGGACCAGTGTAGTCTCTTAGCTGGGCATCATTTAGATGAATAGTGTTAACAAACATATGCCTCAGATACCTCTTACATCACGGTCCCCAACCCCTGGGCCTCAGACCAGTTCATGGCCTGTTAGGAACCAGGCTGCACAGCAAGAGGTGAGTGGCTGGCGAGCAAGTGAAGCTTCATCTGTATTTGCAGCCACTCCCCTATGCTAGCATCACCGCCTTAGCTCCACCTCAGATCATCAGGCATTAGATTCTCATAGGAGCACTGGTCCCTGGTGCCAAAAAAGTCGAGGACCACTGTCTTACATGTTTCTTTCACGGTTCAACCTTTACCCTTTGATTGAAACATTCTTTCTTTATATTTAAATAAGATTACTGTCAAGTCCGGCTGCTGTGCAAACTGCCATTACTTTTTGACTGCATATCTCTGCCATCATCCATTATGGACAGAGATGGAAATTGATCAGCTTAGTTATTTGTGAGCAAAGATTATTATGGAAGAGATCCACTACAATGGTAAAAATAGGTTCTGCAATGAAACTACAGAGCAAGGCAGATGTGTATGATTTAGTCTTAGATTTTGCTCTATCATACACATGCATTTTTTGGAATTAACAAATAATTTGAACCTTATACTAAAACTCATACTATAGCCAAATTTCTGAATCTGTGGTCTAGTGTAGCTTTAACCATCTACAGTTTAAAAGAGCTTTCTAAGTTTTTAAACTAAGTTTAAAGAACTTTCCTTTTTTTCCTCAAAGGCACGTGTAAGAGCTTTATTAATTTATGTCATTTAAGGTCTTAAACCTTTTCTTTTTAGAGAACAATCAGAAGTCTAATTTTTCCACCACAATGTTTATCTTAAAGTTTAACCTGTAAATGACAGTATTATTTTCAAGTTGTGATCATGTATCAGTACATATCCTATGCCGTATGATATATCTAAATTGTATAAAAAAAAATTTATAGTAGATGTTTCATAGCAAATTTACATAAAGTAATTGAATTTAAATATTCTGGAATGATGATGTTTATTTTTACGTATAGTTAGTTTCAAGTACTTTAGCTCACAAAAAACTTCAAAGTTTATTCTGTATTTTTCTTCTCAGACTTATTGAAATTGGAACACGGAGGTAAAAAATTAGATTCACACATATATGTGTATTTTAAATTCCAATAATTGAGTGATTATGTTATTAGAATTTTCTTGGTGGTGTTATGCAAATTCATTAATTTTCATGTAGTGAATATACTTTTATAAAATCCCATCTTATTACTTGTAGACATTGCTCTGTTGTGTTTGAAATGTATCATGATCAGTGAAAGTACATTTGTGATCAGGTGATACCAGTAGTCTATATTTTAGCTACTATACATATGTAGTACATAAAACTTGTTATATGTTCCTTTAATATGCTTCCCAGGAATCATATATTAGAGTGGAGAATACTGATTTGGAATTTTTCCCTCTTATATCAAGAGTGTTATAATTAAGGGTTGCATGCTTTATTTAAGATAAGCAACAATTTTTAACTGAGCAAAAAATACTATAAACTAGTCATAACAATTATAAGCCTCTATTAATGTAAAATAGTTAACATAGTACTGCATACATTGATTTTACATGGTCTCACTGTATTATAAAATGTACATGGTATGTATAAATAAAACTACTAAGCCATAAATCTGGACTATGTGAAAGTTATATGTGAATCCAAGAAACATCAGTAATTAACTATTTTTGCTTAGTACTTAGAAGTCTGGAGAAAGGGAGGTTATGGTTTATGGATAGCATCTCTTAAAAGGCTATCAATGAAAATTTGAGTTTCTGCCTCCTTTTGCTTCTTAATAAATTTCCTTGTAACAAGTAGAGGCATTAATAATATTTCTCTACAATTTATGGTTATTCATTGGATTTTGAAGCTGCTGAATAGGGTTAGTAGGTAGATTTTTAGGTAGAATGCAAAAGGATTATTTCTTTATGAACATATATCCTGCTACCAGACACCAGTATACACCTAGGGCACACTCTGATAATTCTGTAGAAGAAATTATGATCATCAGTCATTCCTTAGTGAATTTCTTTCCACAGTCATTTAAATAAGGTTGGCCTTTGTTTAAAAATTACAAACTCATTTGAAAATGAATCTGCTGCCTTGCATTATAAAAGCTACTAACTCTTTAAATGGTATTTCAATTTTATAGAGCTACTCTGCTTCTATTGAATGAATTAGAGAACAAACCACAGAAGAAGATGTGGACTTAGGGACTTAAAAGATATCTTAAGTCTTAAATAAGAGGTTTATAAAATTTTTCACTTTTTATTTCCAAATGCCTTTTCATAGTATATTTAATGTAGTTTTAATCCATCCATTTGAATGTTCTGGACATGTAGAAGTGCTGCAAGTACTCATGATAGTAGAATTGTTCTCTAAGTAGGGTCGACAAACTTTTTCTGTGAAAGGCCAAATAGTAAATAGGCCCTGTAGGCAATATGGTCTCTCACAAGTACTCAACCCTGCGGTTGGAGTGTGAAAGCAAACATACGCAATAAATAAGTGAATGGGTGTGCCTGTATTCCAATAAAGTGGTATTTACACAACAAGTAATGGCTGGATTTGGCCCATGGGCAATAGTTTGCCAACTCCTGCTCTAAACCATTGAGTCTGTGGGGTCTCTCCAAAATCTGGCCCTTTTACATCTGGAAATGAAGAATTAGTTTCTCTTTGCTTTAGCATCAATAGCAGTACTTTAATTCTGAATACTAACAGCATAGAGAAAGAATATTCTAAAGCTGCTAGAAGGAAACAGGTTTCTTCTCTAAATGGATTTGGAGAAATCGCAGACTGATCTATGGATGTGTTTTTTTAAACGCAGGTACTTCCACAGTCTCTGGTTTATCATGAACTTTGCCATAGAAAGTCATGAAACTATTAACTTGTGCTTGCTCACGTCAGTGCTACCTCTCACCCCTTTGATTTATCTCTATTTGACATCCCTCACAGCATCTCTTCCAAGGTCATCCTTGCTTTTTTTCTTTAGCCATCCCCTCCATCCCCTCATATCTTGGTTTCAACATTTGATCTCATATCTCTAATTTAGCAAAGACGTGTGATGTCATTCAACATGAATTTCTTTCGTTCTATGTTAGTTCTTTTTTAAGGTGGGCATGAAAAATGATAGTTCTCTCTATATTAAATGAATTTTTAATTCTCAGTTTAATGTACAGACTGTTTAAGTTATTGTAAAATATTTGCTCTGAATTCCTCTTTACGACTAGAGATTCCTTCAGAATGCATCTACTCTTACACAGGATGTTTTTTAAATATATAATTATAGAATCTTAATTCAACAATGAGTTGTTTGTGCCTTAAAATTATAATCTTTAAGAGACAATAAGCAACAGATATGGCTTCTCTAAGGAATAGTCCGAGTAGGTCAATGTGGTGTTCTTACATACAATAAGTATTTTTTGTCTTACTCTTCTTTTTAATTAGAAGAACCAGTTCAACAGAGAATTCATCTCAAACTCTATCAAGAGAATCTTATTGACCCAGCATGGGGGCAGTCCAGAGCTAGGTGACTATGTTAGATGGCTATCCAAGCCACCCCAGGGGTTGGATGTAAATCTTAGAGAAAGGGAATTTGGACCTGGGCAGATATAACAAAAAGTATATAGCGACCTGGCATTGGCTGTGCTTCAAGGTCAGAACTGAGCCAGGCCTCCTCTTGGCTCCACAGAGCAGGACAACTGCATTTTCAGTAGAAGTCCCAGTTCTGGATGGGGGCAGTCTGTAAGACCTTAGACAGGGAAGAATAAAAAGAGTGAGGGCAGGGAATTGGAGTTCAAAGAAGTAAATTAAAGTATATTTTAAAACAGAACAAGAAATTTTGGACCATAAATAGGTTAAAACAGCTAGAATCAGTAGTTGTAAAAAAGAACTGATTAGAAATCTAGGAAATGAATGATAGTCATTGTAATAAAAAATAAGTTGATAAATTCTAAATTAGACACAAAGAGAATTGCTAAATTAGAAGTATGAAGAATGTACTTAAATTTGTAAAATCTTTGAATGTCAGACATTGCTGTTAAGTAGTTTATTGTATATATCTATAATATAAACTCACTTAAGCCTCATAGGAACCCTATTTATTCATTTAATAAATACATATTGTGCCAATCACTGTATTACTTACCTGTTGTTGTATAATAGTCACCCCAAAACTTAGTGGCTTAAGAAAACCTCCATTCACGATCTCACACAGTTTCTGTACGTCAGGAATCTGAGAGCAATTTGGCTGAGTAGTTTTGGCTCAGGGTTTCTAACAAGGTTGCAGTCAAGTTGTTGTCGAGGCTACAGTCATCTCAGAACTTGACTGCACCTGGAGGATTAGCTCCAAGCTCACACGCATGGCTGTTGGCAAAATTCTTCTTTAGCTGTTGGCCAGAGGCCTCTGTTTCATTCTACATAGGCCTCTCTTGCCTGAGTATCCTCATGACATGGCAGCTAGCTTTTCTCAAGTGAGCTATGAGGGATGGAGGAACCCAAGAGGAGCCACAGCCCTTTTATAGCTGTATTAGGGTTCTCCTGAGAAACGGGAGGGATGGGTGGGGAATAGGTATATGTTATATATATATATAAGGTTATTACATATCAAGTAGACAGAGACAGAGACAGAGAGAGAGAGAAAGGAAAGTGAGAGAGAGAGAGAGAGAGAGAGAGAGAGAGAGAGAGAGAGAGAGTGTGTGTGTGTGTGTGTGTGTGTGTGTGTGTGTGTGTAGCTTTATTATAAGGAATTGGCTCATGTGATCTGGAGGCCGTTAAGTCCCAAGTCCTATGTGGTAAGTCAGCAAGCTGGAGACCTAGAAGAGCCAATGGTATAGTTCCAGTCCAAAGGCCAGCAGACTTGAGACCTAGGAAGAACTGATGTTTCAGTTTGAGTTCAGAGTCAGGAATAAGTTCATGTCCAAGTTCAAAAGCCATTAGACAGGAAGAATTCTCTCTTACTTGGGGGAGAATCAGCATTTTGTTGTGTTCAGGTCTTTGATTGATTGGATAAGGTCCACCCACATTAGAGAATAATCTGCTTTACTCAGTCTACTGATTTAAATATTAACCTCATCCAAAAACACCCTCACAGAAACACCCAGAATAATATTAGACCAAATATCTGGGTACCCTGTGGTCTAGTTAGGTTGATACATAATATTAACCATCACAATAACCTTGCATACCATCACTTCTATCTTCTCTTTGTTAGAAGTAAGTCACTAAGTCCAGCCCACACTCAAAAGGAGAAGAATTAAGTTCCACCTCTGGGAGGAAGGCTATAGAATAATTTGTGGACATATTTTTAAAAATACTGTGGACACTGGTATTTGAGAGACTCCAATGTTCATTTAATAGGAGTTCCAAAAGAAAAACAAAATGGAAGAAATGATGGAGAAGCAATATTTGAAGAGAGAATTGTTAAGAATCATCTTTCATGACAAAAAGATGTAAGTCTTCAAATATTCACTCAGTATAGCAAACAGAATAAATGAAAGTAAATCTTTAGCTGTATTGTGACGAAATTGCAGAATATAAAAGATAAAGGGACAAGAGCTATCAGAGAGAAAAGACATATTACTTATAGAGGAAGATAGACTGACAGTAGACTTTTAATCAAAATAATAGGGGCTGATAGGTAATGGAGTAATACTTTCAAAATGATGAAAAAAGATAACTGTCATTTAAAAATTTTAAGCCTGGATAAATTTCCATTCAAGACTGAGGAGATATATAAAGACTAAATGTGTTATTTAACTTTCTGTGACTCAGATTCCTTATCTATAAATGGGAATAATAAGTTATTTTCTTATAGGTTATTATCTGCTCTGTTTACTGACATATCTCAAGTGTCTAAACAGTGCCTAATACACAGTAGGCATTCAATAAATTTATTAATTGAGTAAATGAGTGAATAGGCTGTTATAGGGACTAAACATATGAATAATAGGATTGTTTTGAGGATTAATATATAAAGAATTTACAGGAGTGCCTGACATGTTAATAACTACTCAATAAATGTTTGTTGTTAAGATTTTACCACTCGTAGATGCTCACTAAAAGAACTATTAAAAATATTTTTCAAAAAGAAGAAAAATTCAGAAAGAAGGTGTCAGATATAATAAACAATTATGACAGAAATTGATAAAGTGTCAGTGAATAATGATCATGGAGGAACAAAGAAAGAAAAAGTATTTTTTTGGTATTATTTTTATATCAGAGAGTAAAAGGCCAAAAACAGCTAAGAGTTTTGAAGAATAAGGAAAGGGTATTTTCCTTACTAGATTTATAGACTTATTACAAACTATAATAATTAAGACCAAAGTATTGTTACAGGGAAAGGCAAATAGACCAGTGAAACAAAATGACCCAGAAATAAACACACATATAAGGGAACTTGACATATGACAGAAAATATCACAAATCAGTAGATAAGGTAGAATCTTCTAAATTGAACTGGGACAAGTGGTTATTTTTAAAGGAGGAAAATGAAATTTGATATCCTACCATGTATAAAATCAATTCCAGTTGAGCTAAAACCTAAGTGCAAAAACAAACAAACAAACAAACAAACAAACAAACAACTTTAAAGCCGTCACTAAAAAAAGTAGTAGAGTACTATTCTTCCTTGAGTAAAAAGAGACTTTTTAGAAAAGACAACAGAATACACACATAAAGATTGATGTGACTATATTAAAATTTAAAATTTCATGTCTCAGAAGATTCTATAAACAAAGCAAAAAGACAAGTCCCATATTTAGAGAAGCTGTTTGTAATGGATATAACAAAGATTGGTATTCAGCATAAAAAAGAATTTGTACAAGAAGGAAGAAGCAACCTAATGGAAAAATCAGTAAAGGATATGATCAAGCAATTTACAGAGTAGGAAATATGAGTGGCCTATAAACATATGAAAAGATCTTCAATCTCACTAGGATTATACTAATGCAAATTATACTAATCCATACTCATCAGAAAGGCAGACATTAAAAAGGAGAAAAGATGGTATGTTGACAAAGATGTGAGGACCCTACAGTCTTATACTGCTGGTAGGAACATCAGTTGATACAATTACTCAGGAAAGCTATTTTACAAAATCTAATAAAGTCAGCATAAACACTTAGAAATTCTTCCTCTTGTATGTGCTCTACAGAAATACTCTTCTATAAATGCACAAAGAAGCCCTTATAAGAATGTTTTATTCTAACATTCTTTGTTATGCTAAACCAAATGAGAGTGTAAGCTATAGTATATTTGCATAATGGAATAGTATACAACAGTTAAAAAGTCAGTGAACTAAAGTTGTGAGTTATGGATGAATCCCTCACAAACACTGTTGAGGAAGATGCAGAAGTATATGCACATTATAATACCATTTATATAAGAATCACGTAGAACAATATTATATCTTATTTATGGATCCATAAGGTGTAGTAGAATTTTATAATCTTCAAGCATGCTTTTATTCTTTTTATTTTTTTTTTAATTTTTTTTCAAGTATGCTTTTAAACACTGAATCATGATAAAGGTTACCTCTGAGGAAGTATGTAAATGGATGGAGGGGTACACAAATAGAGAAGTGTAAGCAAAGAAGGCAAAATGGTAAGATTTGCTTTACTTGAATTGTGGCTTATATGGGTGTTCCTTATTCTGGAACTATACTTGTCTGTATATTTGATTCTTTGCTGTAAATAATTTAAAAATAAATCACCAAACAAGTTCCATGAATGAAATTGTGTGTGTGTGTGTGTGTGTGTGTGTGTGTGTGTGTGTGGTGTGTGTGTGTATGAGAGTTTCAAATTTCTTAGCCACAAGAATATGTAGGATTCTCTCCAAAAATTCTCTAATATGTTCTAGATCTTCCTCATGGGAAAAATCTTGTAAATCCACCTTGTTGTTAACTTTATATCATTTCCCCATCTGTTAGTAAGTTAAAATAGCTAACTATTATGGAGAATCTGAAAATGAACTTATCTTTATATATGTAGTTGTGTTGAAACATAAGCATAAAGTCAACATAAACATTCTTTTGCTTAAATTTAAAGAAATGCCCAATAGTGAAACAAGTAGTCTTGTCTAATGTTGCTGTATGGCCTCTTATACCTGTTATTATTTTATTTTTGAATAAGTTTATTTTATCTAAAATACTTTATTTTCCTAATGAGAATCTTTTCTGTATTTGAACAATTTTCTTTGAGAAGTTCTGACTTTGATAAGTAGCTATTTATTTTTTATTTTTTAAATTTTTTTTTATTTTTCAATTACAGTTGACATACCATATTAGTTTCAGGTACAACATAGTGATTAGACATTTATGTAATTTACGAAGTGATCATCTCGATAAGTCTAGTACCCATTTGACACCATACATAGTTATTACAATATTATTGACTATGCTACACTTTACATCCCATAACTATTTTGTAACTACCAATTTGTATTTCTTAATCCCTTCCTTCTTTTCACCCATCCCCTAATCCCCCTCTCCTCTGGCTATTATCAAAATGTTCTCTGTATCTATGAGTTTGTTTCTGTTTTGTTTGTTTGTTTTGTTCTTTAGATTCCACATTTAAGTGAAACCCTATGGTATTTGTTTTTCTCTGTCTGACTTATTTCACTTAGCATAATCCCCTCTATGTCCATCCATGTTGTTGCAGATGGCAAGATTTCATTCTTTTTATGGCTAATATTCCGTTGTACATATGTACCACTTCTTTATCTGTTCATCTGTTGATAGACACTCAGATTGCTTCCATATCTTGGCTATTGTAAATTATGTTGCAATGAACATATGGATGCACATGTCCCTTTGAAGTAGTGTCTTGGGTTTCTTCAGATAAATACCTAGAAGTGGGATTACTGGGTCCTTCTTTGTTGCTTGTTTTAGCCTTTGTTTTAAAGTCCATTTTGTCTGGTGTAATTATTGCTACTCTAGCTTTTTTTCTATTTCCATTTTCATGAAATATCTTTTTTCATTTCTTTACTTTCATTCTGTGTGTATCTTTTTATCTGAATTGAGTCTCTTATAGGCACCATATGTAAGGGTCTTATTTCCTTATCCATTCAGCCACCCTATGTCTTTTGATTGGAGCGTTTGATCCATTTACATTTAAAGTAATTGTTGATAGTTATGTAGTTATTGCCACTTTATTATTCACATTTTTTTTCTTTTTCTTAAAAGAGTCCCTTTAACTTTTCTTGCGGTCTTGGCTTGGTGGAGATGAACTCCTTTAGTTTTTTCTTGTCTGGGAAGCTCTTTATCTGTCTTTCAGTTCTAAATGATAGCTTTGCTGGGTAGAGTAATCTTGGTTGTAGGACCTTGCTTTTCATCACTGAATATTTCATGCCAGTCTTTACTGGCCTGCAGAGTTTCTTTTGAGAAATCAACTGACAGTCTTATAGGGGTTCCTTTGTAAGTAACTGCTTTTCTCTTGCTGCTTTTAAGATTCTCCCTTTGTCCTTAACCTTTAACATTTAATTGTGATGTGCCTTGGTGTGGGTCTCTTACGGTTCATCTTGTTTGGAACTCTGTGCTTCCCTGGCTTGTAAGTCTATTTTTTTTGCCAGGTTAGGGAAGATTTCAGTCATTATTTCTTCAAGTAGGTTTTCAATTCCTTTCTCTCTTCTCTTTCTGGTACCCCTATGATGCAAATGTTATACTTGATATTATCCAGAGGCCCCTTAAGCCATCCTCATTTTTTTTGGATTCTTTTTTTTTTTTTGCTGTTCAGATTGGGTGTTTTCTGCTTTATCTTCTAAATCACTGATTTGACTCTCTGCTTCATCTAATTTACTGCTGATTCCCTCTAATGCATTTTTCATTTCAGTTATTGTATTCTTCATTTCTGACTGGTTCTTTTTTATATCTTCTATCTTAATTTTTACATTTCTTATTTCTTTGTTGAAGTTCTCATTGAGACATTGAATATCCTTATAAGCAATGTTTTGAACTTTGTATGTGGTAGTTTGCTTGTCTCCATTTTGTTTAGTTCTTTTTCTAGAGCTTTGTTCTGTTCTTTCATTTGAGACATGTTTGTCTCCCCATTTTCTCTGCCTCCTGTTTTTGTTTCTATGTATTATATAGAGCTGCCATGTCTCCCGGTCTTAGTAGAGTGGCCTTATGTAGAAGGTGTGCTGTGGGGCCCAGTGGCGCAGTCTCCCTGGTCTCCTGAGCCAGGTGTGTCCCTTTTATGGGTTGTGTGTACCCTGCTGTGGTAGTTGAGCCTTGATTGCTGTTGGCACCTCATTGGGAGGGATTAACCTTCAGGCGATTGGCTGTGAGGACTGGCCTGAAACGATACAGTCAACCAGTTATGTAGGGGCTGACCTTACACAGCAGGATTTGCTTTAGCGGGGTTCTGGTGCCTGCCAAGTCTGCCCTTTGGGTGTGTCATGTGTGGAGGTGGTTGGGTGGTGCTCTGGTGTGGTCTGAATATGACCACTGGGTGTGTTTGTTCTGGGGCCTCTTGGGAGACGCTCCAGTGCAGGCCAGGTTCAGTCACTGGTTGTATCCTGCTGCAGGCTACTTGGTATGAGCTCCAAAGTGATCTGCAGGTGGGTGCCACTTGTGCTGAGCTTGGAGGTGCCTGGGAGGGACTAAACTGTGAACTGAGGCCAGCTGCTGCTAGTGCTGGGCTTGGGGCTGTTTAGCAAGAGGTACGGGCATTCTGAGGCCAGATGCTGCTTGCTTCGGGTTTGTGAACCTTTGAGAGGTTTTAGGAAAGAATGCAGCATGAGCCAAGATAGGCTGTTTATATGGAAAAGCCACTGGAAGTGGCTTAGGTAAGCTCACAAGTTAGGTGAGGCAGGACCTTGGAAAGTCACTGGGACCAGGGAAACAGTGTTGGCTAGTGATGCTAACTAGTCTCCAGTGATGGAGACTCAGATTTGGCACCTCCCCCTGCACATGCAGGCTGTATGGCGGGGGGTGGGGGGGGACTCAACAAATGTTTTGTATTGTCATTGACACATTCATCATTCTTTCTCCAACTGATTATTTGTCAGTTTCTGAACATTTAAAACAGATTAAACAGAGGTTATATGATATCATCTTCATTTTGTTAGATATGAGTAGTTCAAATGTTTAGAAAGAAATTTTGCCACATAATTGGAGTTGTTTTTTCTTAATTTATAAAGTAAAAATTAGGAATGTTTTTCACAGTTTTCATGGCAGGCATGTCATCAAATGAAATTATGTATAGAGATATTTTAGGTGCCATGATTATGTCACAGTCTAGCATACTTTTGGGTTTCTTTAGTGGTGAGGCTGTTTTCATTGCACAAAATAGATGGGCCGAAATGGCAGGAACATGACTAGAAAATGGACATTATGTATGTTTCAGTCAGCATGTTGCTAGTGACAGGTGCTCAATGGTTGTTGGGATCCTTGTCAGGAAAGAGAATCCTTTGACATTAAAGTCACCACCTCAGTCCTGATTTTGGGTGACTCTATTGGCATATCCATCAGGCTGCAGGTGATCAGTGAATGTCAGAGCTGCTGCTGTTCCTCAGTGTCACCAGCCCTCGGTGTTTTTTTTTTTTTTTTTTTTAAGGGAGGGATTGTTTAGCCTGTCTCGTTGTTCAGTCTTAACCAGACTTTCAGATTGCCTGCCTTTGGGAAATGAACTGAGGAGTCATAGGGAATATAGGTTTTATTTAGGGCATACAAAACTATATACAGAGTAATGACTTACATGGAGACTAGTAATGATTATCTTGACTCCAAGCCAATCAATGGTGGGAGCACCTGGGGACTCATTAAATGGCATTTGTGGTGTCTGTCACCTAGGCTTTGAGTTCTATTTCAGGAAAAGCAGTGACAGCCTTTAATGTCTAATTGACCTCTTCTCTTTGTTTCACTTTCTTTCACTTTCCATATTTGCCTCTGATGTGGTCCCTGATGGCAGCAAACAGCACTGCTCAGCATTTTGAACTTCTGTTCAGAGCTTCAACACCTCAGTTTGGGTAGTTGTGTAATGGTAAGTATTTGAAAATTCTTTACACTCAACTGCTTATTCTCTTTTTCTTCCCACAGGTGAATTTTATCTTGACTCACCCCCCTCAAACCCCCCCGCCCACAGCTTTTCTGATTATGGTTAACTACCCTACTTTTAAACATTTTTCTTAAATTGGAGAGTATGTGTTTGAAACAGTCACATTATTTATCCATGAGTGCAAGAAGAAAAGTATAGTGTGATAAAAAGTTTGGTTCTGCCTCAAGTCAGATGTTATCTTAGACAAGTTGTTATTATTATTATTATTATTATTATTATTATTATTATTATTATTTTATAAACTAAGTTATTAATTATACCCAAATGCCAGTAGTTGAGTAAGTTTTTCACAAAGCTAATTTTGTTTTTTAAGTTCTGAGAATATTTCCTGGAAATGTTGATGATAGTAGATAGGTTTATTTTGTTTGTTTTTGTGTTTGTCTTACTGGCCTTACTGGGTGAGATAAAAAGATGGATATTCTGTGTTGGAACTCAAATTTTTTTGAATTTTACTGGTCCATAAAATCCAAAGGCCTAGAGACTGTTGGACTAGATGGTCTTTAAAGTACTTTCAATTCAAAATATGAATTTATGTGCCACTGAAAGAGCTCATGGGATGAGTTAAATATTTTTCATCTGAATTACATGGCTTATAAATAATACTGACACTTAAGGGACTATAGAACTCTTGGTGTTTGTGTGCATGTGTGTGTGTGTGTGTGTGTGCATGTACGCACACACAGGAAATGCAGCTCCCAATAAATTGACTATGAACAATCTATTCCTCTTCACTTTCTTACCCACCCAAGGCAGATTTAGGAGATCCCCAACCATTCCAGTTTTGCATCTACTTATTAGGAAGACCAAAATAAGCAGGATGATTATAAGATTCCAGAGAGGTTCTCTTGGTGTCCTGGGCTTGGAATCAGCAGGCACAGTTACTGACCTAAAATAGATCCCATTTGAACATCTTTAGAGCTCAGCAATGGCTTCAGAGATGCCCCGAGGTTTGGCAGTGTAGAGGCCAGTTGTAATGATATTTATCTCTATGTCCCTGTAGTTTTTAATCCTGGTTGTTAGGCCTTATAAAACCCCAAATATGAGCACAGGCCCATCCTGGTCTCTGGAAACAATCTTGGGAGCCCACTAACTCAGCATTAGTTTTCTTTGTTTGGGGCCAAATTCTTACCTTAGTAAGTCATTTCATGGGCTTCTGTTGGGTCCCTCTAATGGTTCTTCTAGATGGGCCCAGTGACATTCAATTGGCTGTTTCTTTAACAACAGTTGTTTGCCTTTGCTTAAACCAGTGTTTTCCAACTTTACCTAACTTCTTTAAAAGTTAAATTTATTGGAGTGACATTGGTTAATAAAATTATATAGGTTTCAAATATACAATTCAATAATACATCATCTGGATATTGCACTGAGTGTTCACAGCCCAAAGTCAAATCTCATATCACCATATATTTGACCTCCTTTACCCTTATCTACTTTCCCCCACCCCCTATCCCTCTGGTAACCACTAAACTGTTGTCTGTATCTGTGAGTTTTTGTTTGTTTATTTGTCTTGTTTGTTTATTGCTTTCAGTTTTATATCTCACCTATTAGTGAAATCATGACTATTGAATGCATTTTTCCATATTTTATCTATTAATATGTAATATACTATGGGAAATGCTGCCTTAGATAAATAAGCTATTTTTAAGTAAAATATCATTACTGCTGGTATTGTTTGTCAGGAAACGAAGTTTTAAGGACTTTATAGAAATACTGCTAATAATTGCTGATACTGCTACTACCGTCATGAGTGAAATATTTCATGCTTGTCATAGAAGTACCATTCTTACTTCACAGCAGGTCCAGGATTTACCAGGACAGTAACATAGACATCTCTTGATTGATACTTTAATACCATGTTTATCTCAGTTTCTTTTGTCAGTTGAACAAAAGGGAGGATGATTCATTCACTATTTTATTTTTGACTGTCAAAATAATAGCAGTCAGAATCATGGGTTTCAGAAAGTTTCTAAATTCTTTCTTTCTAAAGAAGTGAATTGGCTGCAGTAATTATCAAAGCTCCAGTTTTGTATTGTTCAGGTATACTCGCTTTAGTAAATAGTTATATTCCCCCAAATCTGTTTCTCATGTTTTTCTCTATGATTCTGCCATACACAGTTGGCTTGGAAATCATCACCACTATATCTAGTCCATAAGCCTTTGGTTCTACTGAAAATGTAGCCCAAATCTGTCCATTTCTCCAATTCCACTGCTATTACCTTAATCCAAGCCCCTGTCTCTCTTCGAAGCTAGTGTAGGCCTCTTCGCCGGGCCTCCTCCTTCATTCTTAGCCAACATAGACTACCTTCGAGAAAGAAGCAAGAGGGGTTTTGGTTTTCGTTTTAATGTAAATCATATGTTTCAAACCCTCCAGTGATTTCCTTAGTACTTAAAATAAAAATCAAACTCCTTTACGGCCTAATGGCCTAGCCCCAGCATAACTCTCTGCCCTCATAGCCTGCCCTCTCCCTCACTACCCAGGGCCATACTGATCTTATTTCTGTTCTTTAGATCTGCTGGGCTCATTCTTGAAGATCCCAACAGCTACTACTCCCTCCCTCAACTCCTGACACTCTGATCGCTCTCATATCACCCTGATTTATTATTTTCATACCACTGATCACTCTCCGAATTTATTTTGCTCATCTGTTTGTCTGTATGTCTTTCCCAAAAATGTAATCAAAATCTTAGTATTTTTGTTTCACTGTTGTTCCTAGCATCTTGAGTGATGCTGGTATATAATAGTTGGAAATAAGAATAAACAGTGAACAAAAGGACATAATCATTGGAATTTTTTGCTGTTTTGTTTCCTTTTGACTTCTGGTAATTCGATATCTGATTATAATAAAGTCAAATGAACCTTTTAAAAGAACCTGTTTAAATTAACATTATTGAAGCATATAAAGCCCATGAACTTAAATGTTTAATCTTTGGATAGTAGAGGCTTATCCTGTGATCTTAAGGTAAATCACTGGACACCTCCTATGAATAACAGTGATTAACACATCATTATCTAAATTATTTTCATGTTGAATATTCAGTCCCCACATGCCTCAAACTAGTATCTTTATTAGTACAATGAGAATATTCACATACTACTTTAGAGCCTAGCAAAGTACACATCTTTATCAGGGAGATCTTGTGTATCTACCAAAGTCGATTACTTACATAGAAAATAGAAGAAGCTAGGTCCTCTCAGAGTAGTAGCAGCAAGATCAAAATGGGAAGCATGTAGGAACCACATGTAATCCTCAAATTCTTCACGAAAGACTGAAAATTTCATACTGCTTCAGGATTTAATTCATTAATGTCCTCTGTCTGGATTGTGTTAAATGGATTTTTTTGCTGTTTTGTGAAACAGTGCCATATCTGTGAGATGAGTGAGCAGGTTTGTATTAATAAGCATGTGAGTATGTTTACATGGAAGCAAATAGATTATTAAGATTTTTTTAACTGCTCTAAACAGTTTATATTTCTGAGCATAATATATAAAAGATTGGAATTATTTGATTTCCAGATTGAAGACTATGATGTGATAGCTAGCATGATAGGAGCCAAATGTAAAAGACTGCGTACTCTGGATCTGTGGAGATGTAAGAATATTACTGAGAATGGGATAGCAGAACTGGCTTCTGGGTGTCCACTTCTGGAGGAACTTGACCTCGGCTGGTGCCCTACTCTGCAGAGCAGCACCGGGTGCTTCGCCAAACTGGCACGCCAGCTCCCAAACTTGCAAAAACTCTTTCTTACAGCTAACAGGTCTGTGTGTGACACAGACATCGAAGAACTGGCATGTAATTGTACCAGATTACGGCAACTGGACATATTAGGTAAGGATATAATATATAAATTTGTTTCAGAGCTTTGACATTAAAGCTAATCTCAGACTTTTTACAAGGAAAAAAACCCTTTTGGATACAATAAAAATTTTGTCTTGATAACACTGCTTGGTTTGATAGGAAGTGCAAGATAGGTTAATTGACATGTATATCTGTACTTAAGTAAAAGAGTCAGTACAATAACAGAATTTTATAGTTGAACCCATCAGAAAGCTCTAAATAACCATTAATTTTTGATCTAGTAAGAAGAGTGAGAATTTATATGAGCTGTGTTCTCCATTTTCATTAAAGACAGATAAGAAATTAATCCATTTGTATAATTAAAATATATAGATATATATTCATGGATTCTTGATGTTGAATTCTTGATTAAGGAATTTTGTAAAATCTCCATCTCTGATCATTCTAGTTTTTAGAACTAGTTCTAGCCCAAGACAAAACTTTCCAGTTCTGGTATTCTTTGTGTCCTTACTATAGTTTCCCAGAGAGGAACACTGTGAGGTTTTGTCAGTTCTTACTTTAGCCAGAAGTGCAAGCAATGCCACAGTTATAGTTGCCCACACAATTGGTACTTTGTAAATCCACATAGCACTTGCACTGTGTTCTCTGTTAATCTATTAGTACTAACAGATTAGTTTGTGAAGTGTTCATTATGTCCCTTCCTGTTTATTAAACATTCAGCAAAAGGAAAACCTGAAGATTTTCAGCACCTGTGTTTTGATTTTAGTTAAAATCTCTCCACAGTCAAAGTTTATAATACATTTGTAGATGTTGTTTATATACTTGCTTCTTACTTATTCAAGCAACTTTTAGGCAGAAGTTCTTGCCTGAAAACTTAGGAAGAAATTCTTGCCTATTACATGCACACTTTGGGCTAGATACTTTATCTGTTGTGTTTTCCTTAAACTTCATAGCTCCGTGAGTTGGACGTTAATGTCTTTTCATAGGTGAGGGCAGTTAATCTGTGGCAGAACCAAAGTTCAAATCCAAGGTTTTGAGCCTCATAGTACCATTTTTTTTTTAAAGCACCACACCTACTTACCTTGCTTCTTTTCCTTCCTCCCCGCCTTCTCCTTTGAATTATCCTAGACCTTTTATAAGAAAAGTATTTTGAAAAGTTTAAGAAAAAGTCACAGGAAGAATGAGGAAAGGTGGCCAGGGCCTTTTAAAATGAATTGTTAATTGCATCACGTCTCCCTCAAAACAAAAAACAAAACCACAGAAACTCATACACTAGAGATGATGAGTAGCCAGTATCTAAAAGATACTACAGAAGCACAAAAAAGTTAGTAACACTGATCCTAAAACAAAAGCCCAGTTGTGAGAAATAGTAGGTTTAGGTGTCAGGTGACCTAACTTTGGCTTATAAATGTATTAATTACTTGACAAAGATATAAAATAAGAATAGGTAAGAATTATAATGATTTCTTTTTGAAAACATTTGTAACTTTTATGAGCATAAGTGCAAGGAAGTATCATTATCTATTACACCAGAACTAATTATAGATGGAAGTTAGCCATCAAGCAACTATATTGGAACGTCTCATTTCAAATATGAAGAACACAGTAAAAAATAATATCAATAATAATAATAACGTTAACAGCAGTGTTACTATATGTTTCATACTGTTCTGAATACATATTAACTGATTTAATTCTTACAACAAACTTATGAGATAGTTATTAGTATAAGCCACAAATGAGGATGAAACAGGTTAAGTGATCTTCACAGGGTCTCCTGGCTAGTAAGGAATCTGGATTTGAACCAGAGTCTATGTGCCTAACTACCATCTTATATATTTTTTATTTTTACTGGTTTTTTTTTGTTGTTGTTATTGTTGTTATTGTTTCTTTTCATCCTTAAGTGTTAGAATCCTAATATGTTAAAATAATTCTTAGTTAAGCCAAGACGATAGTCATTTTATTTGTCATTTCGTGATTAACATATAGGAGTGTTAAGTGGCATACCTATTTCATACTGGAAATACTGGCCAGTACAAAGCTTAGTAAGATACAGTTCTTACCTTCAGAGAGTTTATAACAAGAAATAAAAGAAGTATATGTATAACTGTAATGCAAGCCAGAAGCAAGTCCATTTTAATAGAGCTCAAGGAAAAGAGAGTATACCTTATTAGAGAAATAAGGAAAAGCTCAATTTAAAAGGTTAATAGGTACTTGAAAGCTATCCTTGGAAAATGAATAGGAAATAGGGATAGGAGGGCATTTTAGGAAGAATGAATAGCATGAAATAAAAGCAGAGGAGTTAAAATACAGAATATTTTTAGAGAATAAGCAACCTAATTTAACTGAGAATGTTACTATAAGGGAAGCTTTCATGGAAAGTTTTGAATAGCAAGATGAGGAATCTGCACAAAATTAAGGAAGAGCTATTATCAGGTTTTAATTAGGGGTGTGAGTGGTACTTTCAGGGCTATATTTTAGGAATATTAATCTGGAAACAAGTAGTAGGTGAATTGAGGAAGGTAGAGATCAAAATCAGAGATTAGCTGCAATAATCCATCGAATGAGAATCCATATCAGGGTGATAGGATTGGAAAATTACCCACCATCCCTTCATTGCTTCATTTATTACATACTTTTTGAGCAAATACCATGTCAGGTGCTGTCTTAAACACTGGAAATATGTCAGTGAACAAGATAGATATGGCCGCTGCCCTGAAGGAGCAAGCTGACTGAAAACATAATTGTATCATAAGTGAGTAACAAAACAAAAGCACAGAGTGCCCTGGAAGCCTAGGACAGGGAAATCTAGCCCAGTTATATTTTCAATCTCTGACTTCCTCTCCTGACATCCTCTTAGGAACTCCTAATTTATCAGATTCTAATGACCAAGACTGGCAAATAGAAAATAATCAGAGTCCATAGGTTGCAGCCAGCTATGTTCAGACTTCAAGAGGGACTGGAAGACCATCAAAAAGCAAAGAAGCTGTTTTCTCTTTTCCCTTCCTTTTTCTATCCTGCATGCTCAGGCACCTGTCCTCTACCCCTGCTCTCTGCAGTTATACGCTCACAAAGACTTTTGTTTCGGGAATATTATTTTATTATTTATTTATTTTTCTCTATATTTTTTTAAAATTTTTTTTAATTTTTAAAATTTATTTATTTTATTTATTTTTATTATGGTGACATTGGTTAACGAAATCCAGTAAATTTCAGGTGTACAATTCAACAGTAAGGCATGTATATATATATATATATATATATATATAGCATTATGTGTTCACCACCCATAGTTAGATTTCTTTCTGTCACCATGTATTTAACCCCTTTCACTCCATCTACCTCCCTTCTCCCCTCTACCCTCTGGTAACCACTAGTCTATTGTCCATGTCCATGAATCTCTGTTTGCCCTGTTTTTTTGTTGCTTTTAGGTTCATATTCCACATATAAGTGATATCATGTGGTTTTCAACTTTTTCTGTCTGGCCTGTTTCGCTTAGCATGATTATCTCAAGGTCCATCCATGTTGTTGCAAATGGCAATATTTCATCTCTTCTTATGGCTGAGTAGTATTCCATTATATATATGTACCACAGCTTCTTTAGCTGATCATCTATTGTAGGACACTTTGGTTGCTTCCATGTTCTGGCCTCTGTGAATAATGCTGCTATGAACATCGGTGTACAAACATCTTTTTGGATATGAATTTTCAAGTCTTTGGTGTAAATACCCAGTAGAGGGATTGTTGGATTATGTGGTAGATCATGTCTGCTTCTCCTTTTCGTTTTGCTTTGTTCTTTTCTTGCTATGCTGGCCATCTCTGCCTCTCTTGGTACACATAGCCAAATATAATAGACTCACCCCAGTTTTCCATTTTCCAAGGATCTATGGACACTGAAGGCTTTACTAAATTCCAATTCTAAATTTTCAGGGGACTTTGTATTGGTTAGTCATGGGGCCGGTCACAGCCAGAGTAACAGTATAGTTAGAACTTCTGGAGCCCATGGCAGAGAGGGGAATAGAAAGTTCTCAGAGAAAGAGGTATAGGTTAACATTTCAGAAACTTTAATCTACATCCCAGTAGATTATATATGTAATACAATTGATTTTTTTTCTCCCTAGAAAAGTTGTAAAGTAAGGTATGTTTTACAACAGTTGACATCTTAGAGCCTAGTGATAATTTAGCTTCCACCTAAATATCCCATAATCAATTCAGCTTTAAAACGGGCTAAATAGTACTCATCATCCATCATCTGTCTTCCAGTAATGCCATTTTATACCAACTGCTTACTGTAAAATTTATCAAATTGTGTCGTAATTATTTGCTTTCAACTCTAGTCAGGTTTCTTAGGGCAGATATGTCTTATGTATCTCCAGTGCCTGAAACAGAAGTTTCTACAGGGTAGTTGCTCAATGCTGAATTGGGTGGAGTTAGAGGTTGAATCATTGTGAGCATTGCTGCCTAATTTGACCCCATGGGTTAAAGAAAATGAGCTGTACAAACAGTTTCGAACTGGAGTGACAGACACAGGAAAGTCTGGAGAAGCTGATTAGAAGAGGTAGGAGGAAGGAATGAAGATAGTGGGTAAAGTATTGACAGAGATGCCAAATTGAGAAAATTCAGTTTGTAATTTTTTACAGGACTATTTCAGTCTGAAGTCTTTTGTTGTTATTTTAAGTTTTAAAAGACAATTTATGTTGTTATTTTAAACAATAAATAATAATCTTTATCAGAACATTACATAAATGTTATATTTAAAGTGTTTTATGTGGCTTTGTTTTTTTAAACAGGAACAAGAATGGTAAGTCCGGCATCCTTGAGAAAACTCCTGGAATCTTGTAAAGATCTTTCCTTGCTTGATGTGTCCTTCTGTTCACAGATTGATAATAGAGCTGTGCTAGAACTCAATGTGAGCTTTCCAAAAGTGTTTATAAAAAAGAGCTTTACTCAGTGACTTAATATACGTTCTATAATAAAATTAATGTGCTTTCATAGGGTTTTATTTTAGAGTAGGTTTTGTTTTTTGTTTTGTGTAGTTTTTATAATGGTGGGAATGTCTCATTAAGACATTTGTAGATTTTAAAGACAAATATGAAATTGTCCTCTAAATCAAGTAAAAATGTAAACAAATGTTTTCACGAAATATTGCAAGCACTTTTTTTCAAGAATATGTGAGTGGCTCATATTATTTTTACCTTATGTTAATCAATGATATTATGCTTTAGTCAATAATTACATGTTTAATCAAAGAGTAATGTAGAAACATTTTAACTTATTTTTAAAGGAATACTTTGAGCAATAAATTATTATGATATTTATGAAAAAAATAAAATTAATTTTTTACACCTCCATGTAAGGATGCTTTATTAATAAGCCTTATGACCTGGACGGTATTTTGTTTGCTATGTAAAAAATTGTCAATTAGTTGGAGAGTCTTATTTTTTCATCTGTTAAAATTATTTTTTAAGCTGATATAGTAACTCTTCAACTTGAAAATTTTTAGTTTTTCTACTTTTCTTCTGATATATTTATCTGTTTTACTACTAGATAATACCAGTTTAAAAAACGTGGGCATAACCAAGAGCAAGAGGTAAACCTCTAAACAAAATAGCTTTCCAACTGTTAAGCAGATGCCTTAAAAATTTACCAGAAGGAAAAGTTTAAGACTTCTGAATTATATGTGGGTTTTATTTATATATTTTTTTCTGTGCCCCAGAACCTTAAATAACTAGAAATCACCTATAGTGGAGGAAGAAACAAATTATTTTGTTAAATAGCAAATTAATTTATTTCACTGCTAAGAAAGTAAACAGAAAATATTTTATGGCATGAAGAGGCCGGGCTGTTTCGAATAGCAAATTAATATTAAGTGTATACTGTAACAAAATTTATTTTCCCACATAGGAAAATGAATGTTAAATTCCAACATCTGCATGTCCTAGAATGATCCTGTAGAACTCTGCTGTCCAGTACGGCAGCCACTAGCCATATGTGGCTTTTTTATTTAATTTTAGTTAACTTAAATGTAATTAAAAATTTTATTTCTCAATTGTACTAGCCACATTCTGTGTGTGTATTAGACAGCATTACTCTAGAATTTCTTGTAATAAGATTGTAGTCATTTAAGAAAAAGCACATTTGGTTAAAAAATTGGCATGGTTCATATATATCTTCAGGCAATTTTTGAGGATACTCTCATGACTACATATGTGAAAGTGTTGTTCCCTAAAAGTTTTTGAGTTAACAAATTTATACATATAGCAAATAATAGGCACTTAGTAAACATTTATTGCATGAACAACATATTATCGATTTAAGCCAAATGTCAAATTTTTAAAATATAAATGTTATAAATTATTACTAACAGTACTGTGTTTATTCTTTTATAGAATATAAAGAATACAATATTGTGACATTTAAAATGTTAAAATATTAACACAATCTCCTCTATATAAGAAGCCATCCAAATGAGAATCACTGTCCTGGCAGTATGCCTCATCTTATCTCTATATGATGGCAGAAGCAAGAGGCAGTTGGAAAAGTGCTTGGTTATCCTCCGTTGTTATCTTCATGCATTAGATTTTCTTCTTACTAACCAATGTATGTAAACATTTTAAAAGTTTTATTCAGTGGACCTTTTAGGAGGATAAGATTTATACTTTGAGATTTATACCAACAGGGTGAAGTAGTACTTTTATCTTAAATTATTAGCTGACATTGAATAAATGCTTACTTTGTGCCAGACACCCTTTCATGTGCTTTGTACTTACTACCTCACTTAATCCTCAGAAACAGCCCTGTGAGATAGATACCATTATTTACTCCCATTTACAGATGAGAAAACTGAGGCAAAGAAAGATTGAAGAACTTACAGTCACATAGCTGCTAGTGGCAGAGCCAGCATACACACTCAAGACATCTAGCTTTAGAGGCAAAGCATTCAACCTATGCTGTGTCTGGAGTGGCTTCTGGTTCTAGAGCAGAGATCAGCAAATGTTGTCTGTAAAGGGCCAGACAGTGAATAGTTGAGGCTTTTTAGGTGAGGCAAAATTGAAATTATTGAGTGAATACTTATATGAATAAAGAGAAAACAAAGTTACAAAAATACTTTATTGTATTTTTCAAAAAATAATAATTGAGAACAATTTTTTGTAATATGGTTCTATAATGAGAAGAATGAAATACTCTTGGGGAGGATAATATTTCACTTAATTGGGATTAACAGTTAGTATTTCCTATCATTAAAATTGATTGTAAATATTCATCTGTTAATGTTGATCTCAGTAAGATTTTACATATTTTGTCTGAAAATCTTTTCATACAAATAGGTATTGCCAAATACATATGTTAATCACGAGAAGAATAGGATTGTCATTGAGCATGTTTATCACTTGGAAGGCGTTGATAGAATTCTATTAGATTCTTTCTTGATAATTTCCTTTTAGCACATTATTACATTGCATATTAATCACTTCCAATTGAAGATTCGGTGGAGGCTCCTCAATTGCACAACTGAATGGATTTTGAAAAATAGAAATTTCCTTTATCCTTGTACCAGGGTCCAAAATGCTTTTAGATCTATAGTTTTAGCTCAGGGCTCCGAAAATATATCTGAGGCAAGTTGGTGTGAGAATGGAGATCTTGCTTATTGTCTTAACTTTTGATAGTACAGGAAGTGTATAAAGCGCTTGATGTTACTTTGTGATTCAAACAATGTCAATTGTCATCAAAATTACATTAGTATGTTTCATAGATAAACACTGTTTTGCTCCACCTCCAGAGCTTCTGATTCGGTAGAATTTTGCATTTCCAATAAGTAGTCAGATGATGTTGATGCTGCTGTTTTGAGGGCCACCCTGTGAGAAGCACTGTTCTCAGCTCTCTTTGAATCTGGATCCTTTTCCTGAATCATAGTGAATCCTGCATACAGTGGGAATAACTGTTCTCACTGTTTTGCACTGTTTAAACTTTTGGTTGAATTCATTATAAAGCATTATCAAGTCTGCAACAAAAGTTAAATTCTAAAGTTTTTCAGCATTTCATAATAGTAGTTGAGGGTATTTCTTATCATTCAGAAAAATTTCAATATCAGCTCTGAGCTCAAAAACTAACGATAAAACTGCCACTGCTAAGCCAACAACCTGCTGTGTGGTAGGACAAATCTGGATATTCAGCTTCTTATCTGACAAAAGATAACTGTTGGTGGTTAAGTGAAGTTCACCACTGACACTGCTAGAATGAGTCAAATATAGTCCACAAAGTACCTGGTGATGAATAATACAGTTAATAACCAGAGGTTTTAAACACTACAGTTTTACAAGCTTTGTAAATTCGACCAACTAAGTTTTTTTTTGGCTCCACAAACATTTTTACCATCACTAGTAACACATCTTAGCAGATTCTACTTCAGGTTGTACTGAATATGTTTTCTTAACTTCAAAAATATTCTTGCCTGTAATTGTTCCACACACACTATTCATAGAAACTAACTCTTCAGACACTTCAGCCTTGGCATCAACTTATCAAATAAACAATAACTAGGCAGTACCAGTAACATCTGTTGACTCATCAAGAGCCAAGGAAAACCACTCAGAATCATTTGCCTTTTTTTTTTAAATTGACTATTGACGTTCCCAATGTTCTCAATTCTTTCCAGCAACTATTCTTGCCAAAAGGCTAATTTAATAGTCTTAAGCAAGTTTACTTTGGACATATATTTATTCAGCTGATGAATCAAAAACAATTTAATTAACTCACCATTGGTTAAAAGGCTTTCTTTGCTTGGCTAACAAATGAGCCAGTCAGAAACGCTTTGGCTGCAGCTTTATTTTTATTTTTTATTTTTGTAAAGAAATCCTGTCGCAATGAGATGCCTTGTTTAAAATTTTCTAATTTCTCTGGCAACTTCATGCTATGAATTGAGAATATTGTGATGAGTGCTTCATTGGGTAATTTTAATATATATATAGTATTCTTTCAGAGCAACTACAGTATCACTGCACGCGGTCTAATTCGATAAAATAATTCATACTCCACTTTGCCTTAAAGACAGAACACCTCTCTCTCTCTCCTCCACCCGCCCCCCCTTGTTCTGACATAATGAGTATGCACTGGATAATAAAAAACTTTAAAATATTGTGGTATAACTATGTGTGGCATTCAAAGTGCTGGTAGTTATAACTGCATCACTGCAGTGTGTAATGTGCTAAGCAGCAGTGCAAAATAGTGAGAGTGTCAGGTAGGTCTCTGTTGCAGTTACTCAACTCTGTCACTGTAGTGTGGAAGCAACCACAGACAATACATAAATGAATGCGTTCCAATAAAACTCTGCTTATGGACACTGAAAGTTGAGTTTCATGTAATTCTCATATGTCACAAAAATATTCTTTGATTTTTTTTTTTTTTAGCCATTAGAAAATGTAAAAATCATTTTTAAGTGGCAGCCTGGATTCGTCTTGTGGACTGAATTTGTAACCCTTGTTCTAGGATACTTTCAAATCAGTTAATAAACACAGGTTTGCACATTTCTAGTTTCGTAAACCATGTTCAAACTCGTTCTTAGCCTTTATCTTTTTCACTTAACGATTTAAATTTTAAAATAAAGAACAGTATTTTATTGAATTAGAGAAATCAAAACTTGTTACCATAACAAAAGCCAGTTTTGAATTTTTTCTTTTATTGTGGTATATTTGACAATTGTGTATATGTATACATTTATATTAAGAATTGCCTACATTAAGATATAAAATTTGAGGATTTGAAATACATTTACAACATGAAATAATCACCACATTCAAGCTAATTAATATGTCTATCTCTTCAGATAGTTACCACTTTTTTTTTTGTTACCAACACTTAAGATCTACCCTCTTAGCAAATTTCAAGTATACAATAAAGTATTGTTAAATATACAGCCACATTATTGTACATTAGATCACCAGAAATTACTCATCTTGTATAACCGAAACTTTGTACCTTTTGACCAACATCTCCCATTTCCCCTTCCCTCACTCTCTGGTAACCACCATTATACTCTCTCTGCTCCTATGAATTTGAGTATTTTAGATTGCACATGTAGTGAGATCACACAGCATATGTCTTTCTGTGTCTGGTTTCTTTTACTTAGCACAGGCCTTCTAGGTTCATCCATACTGTTGAAATGTCAATTCCTTCTTTTTAAGACTGAATAATAATACTATTCCATTATAATGGCTATTGTGAATAATGCTGAAATGAATGTAGGAGTGCAGATATCTCTTTGAAATCCAGATATTATTTCCTTTAGAAATATACCCAAAATTGGGATTTCTGGATCATATAGCATGTTTGATTTTTTAAAGAACCTTCATATGGTTTTCCATAATGGCTGTACCAATTTACATTCCCACCAACAGTCTACAAAGGTTCCCTTAACAAGAGAGAATATGCAGATTATCCATTAAAATTTGAAGTCAAATGACCCATTATTAGCATTGTCAACTGATTTAAATTTTTTAATAATTACTTATCTTAGCATTTTGGTAAGATAAAGTATCTTCCCAGTAGCTAGTAATAAAGATATGTCTCTGACTCTGTAACCATAATTACAGGGTCCTCTCAATTTAAATTGCTCTGAAATATGACCCTAGAAATACACAATAGGTAGCAAACCATTTAGGTTAATATTCTTCCTTTCTTTTGGAGTGGTTAGTTTTGAGCCAATTTGTAGCAAAAAAAAAAAAATTATTTGCAGAAGTATTTTTATTTTTTGGTGCTTCTCATGAAATGTCTAAAGACTAAAAACTCATATTTGCAAGTGCAATAGGATTAACCAAGGAGTCAATAAAAATTACATTTGGATACTGTGTATATTAATAATGAATGTTTGGCTTTTCGTTTTTTACTTTAAGATATTAAAAGGATGCCTGTTACTAACAGTAATTTTCATTTTCAAAGCCATTTATCATGCATTTATCAGTGTTGCATGTAGTTTACCCACATTTAATATTGGTACTTCAGAAGAATTTTTTTTTAGCCACTTTGAAAATTTTGTCAGTGATCCTTAACAGAATATTAGCAATTGCCAAAACACTGTTCTAACAGCTACCGTTTTATACTTGCAGTCTAGTTCTCTAGCAGTACATTAATGTCAGTAAACAAATGAAGTGATGATTGGCAGCAATAACTGCAAGTCAAAAGGGAAAGATAAATCATTTTAATTAGAGATCATGATTTATTATATATTTGTAAACATGGAGAGGCCAGGATTTTTCCTTTGGCACAGCAGAAAGAATATTTAAGATTTTGCCTATATATCTGAATTTTTGGCTTAAAATTTTGTACCTGTGAATACTATTAATGGTTTGATTAATTTTGAAAGAAAACATAATTATGTCAGAATTGACATTTTCAAAGGAGGGAGAATTTTTATCCGTGTATTTGGTAAAGTAAATCAGTGCAGTCTTAGCTATAAAATTTTTGAGGAGAAATTTAAAAGCAAAGCAATCATATGATCAGGTAAATTGAGTAGATTACAGCAAAGATGAAATCGCTCTTTCTGTTACAAATGAGAATCTGTACAAACAACTGAGATGTTTTAAATTTTATTTGTATAAAAATGTTCAATGTCTAATGATTTTTACTGTTTGTATTATTTTGTACTAGACTAATAAGATAAGCTTGGGTATCTCATTAGTTCACTTTCAAAATTGATCATTTCAGGACACTGCTGTAAATAATGGAAGGTTTGGGTAAATAGGTTTGTGTTACAGAACTCGATGAAATTAGACAAGGATAAGCCTGGAAGATGAGCTATCATCTATATGCTGAACACTAACAATCCATCCTCATGCTATGAAATGACATCAGCTGAGAAGCATTTTAAACTCTAAAATTATATGAGTCTGCAATTAAACTAAACTAAGTTCACACTGTTATTTCTTTTTACTTTCTCAGTAATTCCACCAAATAAGATGTGTTTGCTTAAAGTTTGTTTGGTTTGTTACATAAAACAAACTAAAGTTTAATACAGTATTTTTCTACTTTTACTTATGTAATGTGATATTTATTTGCCTTTTGTAGAAGCCAATTCCTTCATTACTCCTAAATTGTACCACAGTTCTTATTCAAGCCCAAACTACTTTTGGTGAGCTACAGTAGAATAAATGACAATAGATAAGACGTATTCATCCATCCATTTAGTCAACAATATATATTGACAACAAATAAATATTGACATCTGTGAGCTAGGCACAAATTGAGGTCGGGGGAGGGCTTAGAGAATGCATATCAATAACCACAGAGCAATTTTCAAAAATCGTGTCTGCCAAATAAAAATGTGAAATCAGCATGGGGTTCAATAAACTCAACAGAGTTAGGCACGTTTCCTTACTGCTGAACTTCAGAACATTTAATATATACTGGACACAGCGAAGGTGGGATGAGTTAAGGTTTGTAGTTCCTAATTTTTGGTGGAATGTCTGCCAACATTTTTTGAAAACTTTAGTTTCTCAGAGCACAGTTTGGTAAATGCTGTTAAGTGGCATTATAGGGTGTATTATGGAGGTATTCACTATACAGTAACTTTTAACATACTTGCTAAAGATTATGCATGGTAATTTGTTTCTAACAAAAATACTTTCAATTTATTTAAGAAGGTTAAAAGGTTGACTAATAATTTGGTGATGTGATTTTTAAAAATATGAGCATAGCTACTTTTTAGTTTGGCTCGTAATTTCTAATTTAATTTTTATTTATATATAGATTTTAAAAATTTGTGTTTACTTTTCTGTGAAACATGAATCACAGTGTAGCCATTGGGAATGCCTAAAGGAACTGCTGTACCATCTGATGATTTTTAATATTTATATTATATAAGATTTCATTGTCAAGTTGCTTTTTTTAATATTTATATATTGTGCTAGTTCATAAACTATTCTAATTATTAATTGTATACTAATAGAAGAGTAGATTTTTTTAATTTAATTTTAAATTAACTTTGATCAGTGACAAATATGTTTAATACATAATTTAAAAAATAGGTATAGTAGCAACAATTTACTACTGCATCTGTTTTGCAAGTCTGTGAACGAAGGTGGTAATTTGTGACAAGAATCATTTCTTCCCAAATAGATACTTTTATGTGAACCCTATTATGTGTGTGTTCACATATGTACACACACATACATATGTATATACATATATACACACACATATTTCAGTCTCTCAAGTAAATGTATGTTTATTTTGTTCATCTTTTGTTAGTAGGAAGTTATATTTCTGCAACATGGTCTATAGAATATAAGTTGCTACTAAGATTACAACAACAAAACCTAGAGAACTGTTAATAGTAACACAAATTCTGGCACACCATTTTTCTTACTTGAGATGTTTTTGCTGATAGATATCCCAAGTAAAAAATTGATAGTGTTGAGGCCCTGTTTACTTTGTTTAAAAGTCCTAAAGAATGAATCTGCCCGGCAAAACCTAAAATAAATAATTCATAAGTCCTTATAATCAGAAGTATTTGAAAAATTGAAAGACTTAAAATGTGCGTACCTAACATATGTTGTTCTTCCAGTTTGTCAGCAGTGTGCCTGACCGTGTGTATATATACCGAGAAAAGAGAAACACTATTTGACTATTATGACTGTTGTGCTTCTGTCTTTCAGAATGTCTTCTGATTTCCTATCTATATACTGGGTCTCATTTCCTATTCTAGGTGCATCAGTTTTACTAGTGCCTAGAGTCTGAGCAGAATAGAGTGCCTGAAGCATCATCAGGCTTCGTTCCTCAGTGCATTCACTCCTTCTAAACCTCTATAAAGAGCCACTAACTTCAGTTTTAACCCTGTAGCCTTAAATCTTTCCTCATAGATCAAATTAGGCCATTTTTTTAATGTTTTGAACATTAAAGCCCAGAATGTTAAGGTGAATTTTTAAGCCTTGTGTACATGGATAAATGTTTAACCACCACCTCTGTGGTGGAGAAAAAAGCCCTTATTTGTAGTGTCTTCCAATTTTTGTCATAAATTCTCCCACTGTGACTGATTTCAAGCTATCAATGTGAAGTAACTCAATACCGAGTTAGGAGGAGATGCACAAACTTTGCTCTTTTGGGTTGATATGAACCAGCTCTAGCTCTCCACTGCCAGATGAAATTACTAAACATTGATCTTATAACTTCTGAAAAATAGGCATGCTAATTTATAGCCAGATTTCCCCCAGAGTTGGTGTTATCTGTTGTCAAGTTTGTCCTTCAAAATCTATGAAATTCTTTCTTGCCGTGAATACACTGAAAGAATAAAATTAAAAGTAATTTTCCTAACCAAATATCTAACAATCATTAGCAGGAGATTTAAGAACAGTAAGAAGGAAAACTTCAAAAAACGTACAAGGAGAAGCAAATTATTTTTGCTGATGTAAAGCTGACATTGGTCATGTAAATTGATAGAGCATTATGTGTTTGTGGGATTATAATTTTAAAAAACATTCTCATATATTTCCATGGACTTTGAAATTACATCCCCAGATAAATTGTGACATTTCCTTTCTGCACATTGGTGCAATTTTACATTATGAAATTGTCACGTAGATTCATTACACCTATTTTCCAAACACAAACGACCATAACTCAAATACGTACCTGTCATATACCAAACTCTAAACTGCATGAAAACATTCTATCACTAATGTTTATGCAGGCACATGATAAGATATTTACACATTTTTACAACAAAGATTCTTGGCTTGAGAACCTTAGAATTTTTAAAATTAAATTTATTGAGGTGACTTTGGTTAATAAAATTATATAGATTTCGAGTATACAATTCATTAACACATCATATGTATATTGCATTGTGTATTCACCCAAAGTCAAATCTTCCATCACCATATATTTGACCCCCTTTACCTTTATCTACCACCCCCTCCCTCCTTTCCTTCTAGACACAACTAAACCATTGTCTGTGTCTATGAGTTTTTGTGTGTCTTGTTTGTTGCTTTCAGTTTTATATGCCACATATGAGTGAAATCATATGGTTCTCAACATTTTCTCTCTGACTTATTTTTCTTAGTGTGATAAGCTCAAGGTCCATTCATGTTGTTACAAGTGGCAGTGTTTCGTCTTATGGCTGAGTAATAAATAGTCCATTGTATATATGTACCACATATTCTTTATCCATTCATGTACTGAAAAAGACTTTGGTCGTTTTCATGTTTTGGCCACTGTGAACAATGCTGCAATGAACATCGGGGTGCATATATCTTTACAGATAAATGTTTGCAAATTTGGGGGGTAGACACCCAGAAGAGGGATTGCTAGGTCATAAAGTAATTCTATTCTTAATTTTTTGAGGAGACTCCATACTGTTTTCCATAGTGGTTATACCAATTTACATTCCCACCAGCAGAGTATGAGGGTTCTATGTTCCCCACAACCTCTCCAACACTTGTTATTACTTAATCTTGTTGATGATAATCATTCTAATAGGTATGTGTGGTATCTCATTGTGGTTCTGATTTGCGTTTCCCTAATAGAAGAAGTTGAGCGTCTTCTCATATGTCTGTTGGCCATTTATATGTCTTGGGAGAAGTGTCTGTTCAGGTTTTCTGCCCAGTTTTTAATTGGATTGTTTGTTTTTTTGTTGTTGAGTTGTATGAGTTCTATATGTATTTTGGATATAAGCCCCTTACTACAGGTGCTGTTTGCAAATATCATCTCCCCTTCAGTTAGGGAACCTTAGAATTTTTACTTTTGATATCCTTCTGGCTCAGGTACCAGATTTTTGGCACAGGTTTGGAAACATTTATGTGTTTGCTTTTATCAGACTGCATTGAATAATAACCTCAAAAATTTCAGCGGTTTTGAATAACATATTTCTCACTCGTGGCACGTCGGCTACTACGGGTTTGTTGCTGTGGCTATCCTCCAGGATGTGGTTCAGGTTCAGGTCTGCTCCCTCTAGGACCCAGGCTCAAAGAGAAGGCCCCTTCCTGGGATATGCCCTTATAGTGGCAGAGGACATTGATGCAAGAGAACCGGCAGCAGTGTGAAATGGATCTAAAAGTGTCTAAGTAGATATAGTGCTCATCCGGTCTGTCTACATTCTCTTGGCCAAAGCAGGTCATGTGACCAAGCCCAGTCACCGAGCAACAAGACTACTCTTCCTAAAGGGAGCCATTATAAGTCACAGCCAAAGGTATTGGGGAAAAATAATTCTGAACAATAATATCTCAGGTACCACAAATATTTGAGTTCACTATGAGTAGCTAAAGTTTGTCAAAATAGTCTAAAATACTTAACTTTTGAAAAACAAAAAATATAAACCTAGGTTTTATAATAAATAATAGGTTTTAGAGTATAATCCTACAGAGTAGGTTCGGCTCAGAACTTTTAGAAAGATTTTCATTTGTATTTCACTTTTTGGAAAATAGAAAGCTTTTCCCTATTTTATTAACCAATGTCATCCCAATAAATGTAACAAAAAAAGATTTTCCCAAATATCACTATCACCTAATTCTGTAGGAAATAAAAAATATGATAACCTAACAGAAATGTTAGATGGCGTAGTAATGGAAGCAATAGAGAGGAGACAGCAGTTAGGAGGAGTGCACAATCTGGACCGCGCTACTTTTGGCTGTTCCTTAACTTTTCTAATTCTCAGTTTCCTCATCTAGAAAATAAGAAAGTTGTTCAACAAGCTTTCTAAGGTCATTTTTACACTAAAGCTCTCGTTCTAACGCTTTTTTATTGCCATCTAGTAACAAAGCATATTCTTCTGCAATTTTTATTATAGTTTGACTCATTGTTTTTCTTAGAATTATGGCAGAGCAATGGAATTTTAATTTTAATGTGCTTTTATTCCTGTCCCACCCTATTCAAAAATGAATTTGAGATAAAGCAAAAGAATACAATCCTTGTTTTCAGTCTTAATATTCAAATGACTACTCTTTCGTTACTCTGAGATTTGCTGGTTTAGACATCATTATATGTTAGAATCATCTGGGAGCTTGTTTAAAATGTAAATTTTTAGTCCCTAAACCCCTGGAGATTTTGACACTAGCTAGAATTCAGAAAACTACATTTTTAACAAGCACCCCAGGTATCTAAACTAGTCTAAGCAGCACAAACCCTATAAATTATTTTGGTAATAACAATAAAAAAAAGTACCACATACTGGGATATTATATACTTAGTATGATAATTTAAAATTAGTTGTTAATACCATGTTTCTCAAGTATACATTATTTGGTATTTGTATTTTGTCTTCATCAATTTAATTTTTGTTACCACATATAGAGTATTAGACCTCTGTAAGCAATGGAATTATGTTCATATATCAATTGTGGAAACCAAAATATCTTAATGTTCCTTTGAAGTAAAAGTATTAACATTATCCAAATGCATACAGGGTAGATTTATCTCATAATGAAATACTACGAAATTAGAACTACTGTTGGCTTATTACATCCAGTCTCCTTGCTTCTTTCTGTGTTTCCTTACAAGCTAAACGCCACAGCCAATATGCCTTTTAAAACATGCTCGGATCATATCATTTCTCTGCTTGAAACCCTCCAGAATAAAAACCAAAGCTCTTATCTTGGCTACCTGTAGAATCTTATCTCCCTAACAACCCCCTCACCCTCAGTACCTCTGTCCTGGTGAAATACTCTTCTTCATGTCTTCACCACACCAGCTCACACTTTCTTCAGGTCTCTGTTTGAATATTGCCTACACAGAGAAGTCCTTATTGACTATCCAAGATAAAACAGCATGTTCGCTTCCACCCATCAATCACTAGCCTTTGTACTCTGCTATATTTTTGTTTATAGCACTCATGACTAGTTGACATATGTATTGATTTATGTCCACCCTTCTATAATTTTTAGTTTTATAAGCACAAGGACTTTGTTTTATTCACTGCTATGTCTCCAGGGCTTAGAATAATACCTGGCACAAACTAGGTATTCAGTAAATATTGGTTGAACACATTTTTTGGGAGATTATACACAGCTTGGCCTGTTTCCAGTATAAGGCAAGATTATTATGACCAAAATTTTCTAAAATAAGTAATGTTTTTAAGGGCAATTTTATTTTTTCTTATTTTCTCATCTATTTTGAAAGTCACTTTAATTTAGTACTTTCAGATTTATTATCCCTTTTGCAAACTCTTTTCTATCTTTTTTACTCTATTTTTTAATTATGTGTGATACTTTGTTTTGAATTATGGCAATTTAAAGTTGATATTTTATTTCAACAAGTTTTAATTACTTAATTGAAATATGAAACTCTAACTATGAATTCAGTGTTTGTGAAAGGAACAGATTTACATTCCCATAAAATGGAGCACTTACCTTCATGTACTATATATATGGGGTAGGTATATGAATAAGTAATAGCATTCAAGATTTCCTCTGAAAACTAAGAATCTTCTTGATAAAAAGCAAAGTAAAACGATAATTTATTCCTCAGCATCCTCCGATACATGCCTTCTAAAACCAACATATCTAATGGTAGAGGTTCTTATGCCAGAAAAGTATGTCTGACTGGAATAAAACTGAGGTGATTTAGACAATAGGCCCAACACACTTTGCAAACTAAAGGGAAAAAAGCAGCTCTTTTGCGATGTTTACAACATTTTTAGTAAAGTAAGATTAAACTACATGAAAATAGTCCACTTATTTGGACATTTTCTTTTCCCTGGCCTCGACTTCTCTGCTCGTCACTTACTGCCTGGTCTGGTGCCTAGAAATGCCCTATGTGCCAGTACACCGTCAGGAATGAAGGTTTGGGTTACCTTACCTGGTAAAGAACCAGGACCAGCAGAAGTGTTTGCTATAGGCAAAGGGAATGTGGACTGGATAATGGAAGAAGGTAGTCATGAATACCTACTACGACCACGTGACCAGTTACGGAAACAAGGACTATGATTGTGATGGATGTTTCCTCCTTATTTTGTTATGAATATGTTTGCATGTGTGTTTGCATAGCAAATACCTTTTCCCTGTTTTATCTCTTTATCATGTACTATCAGATGTATTGACTTTATATCATAGTATTTAAGTATTGTTAACTTTATATCATAGTATTTAAATTATGGATATCGAGAAGAATAAATATCATCTAAGAACTTTTTGCATCTTCTGAGGAAAGGGTTAGCGCGTTTTTGGTTATATGCAGAATAGTTGTATCATGTTAGGAGGAATTATGACCCTCTTATTTTCTTTATTTGGAGATTAATAATGGAGATTATTTGGAGATTGAGTATGCTTTCAGGAGACGTGTATGGTTACCAAGTTGACAAGGGGTGCACTTATGATGGTGAATTTTATGTGTCAACTTGTCACCACAAAGTGTCCAGATATTTGGTCAAACATTATTCTAGGTGTATTCTGTGTTTGGATGAGTTTAAGTAAAGCATAATGCCCTTCCTAAGGTAGGTGGGCCTTATCCAATCAGTTGAAAGCCTGAGTATAACAAAATGCTTGGCCTCCCTCAAGCAAAAGAGAATTTTCCAGCAGATTGTGTTTGGACCTCATCTACGACATTGGCTCTTCTTGGTTCTATAGCAGACTAACTTTGGACTCAAACTGCTTCTCCTGGGTCTCTAGGAGACGCCTACCCTGCAGATTTTGGACTTGTCAGCCTCCATAATCCCACAGGCCAATTCCTTGTAATACTGTATAAATATATAGACATATATACATACATACACATCTAATTGTGTTTTTTTTTCCTCTGGAGAACCCTAATATACTTCCCAACAAGGCCAAAAAAGTTTGTGACCTGCAAATTATAAAGAAGGAAATAAAGACATTTTATTAAATGGATTCAAAACAGTTTAAGCTAGCAGAAGTTTTCATTACATATATGTTATTGGAGAGACCTAGTCATTCATTGAGCTTTAAATGTGTAGACTTTTCTATCACCATGCTCTTGCCTACCTTATAAAAATCTACTTTGTTTTTTAATAAACATCAGTTTTATAGGATTTTTGCTTTTTCATGAACTTGAGACTTGATATTCAATCAAATAATTTACCATTGCAGATGATTTTTGTAAATTCTGTTAGTTAAACAACAATGCACAATGAAACATTTTCAACTTTATGTATTATCAATAATAGCAATTTATTTCTTATTAAGTAGTAGAAAATGTTTTTGTCATTTATGGTGCTACCTAATATCTATAGGCTGAGTATAAGCTAGGAAGAAAAATAAAACTCAGATTTAAATATCTTGGCTATTATATTCATTAAGTCATGACATGAAATTGGGCCACAGAAAAAGGTACAAAATTATGAGATATATTTTCAGAATCATTTCAGAAACTTCTGTGAGATTTTGAGGCTCTGTAGAGCAGTTTACAAAACAACATACAAGAAATTAGAGTATAGCATTAGTAGCCTTCCTACAAGATAAAAAAAAAAAAAGCAATTTTTGAAGTTCCTTCAAGGACAAAAGATAATGGATGTTTTTATAGTTTGCATCTGGACTAACTCTATTAGCATCATTAGTGGTAATGTATTCCAGAAGCCATTTAATGTAATTATGCAGATAATATTTTTTTCATTAAGAATGTTGTGGAATTTCAAATAAGTACATTTTTTAGATGAAATCTTTTCATCTTCTAAGAGTTGTTTTCTATACAGGCCTCTTACCTGTATAGAGGAACTGTTGGGTAAGACTAATAATCTTCGCTTTTGCAACTCAAATAGTGATATAACCTATTTCTTTAAGTTGCTAAGTCAAGATAGAAAAGAAAAAGAGCTCTCCAAGCACCTTTGTTTTTAGTTCTTAGAGTATTTAAAATATAAGCATTACTGCATTGAAAATGCATTGATTATAGTAGACACTTGTTTTTCTCTTTTTAATTTTTTTTTTTTTTATTTTACCTACTCAGCCACCTTTAAGCCCTTCTTGCATCACCACCCTGACTTTCTTTGGGGAAACACACGTCTTAAGATTCTCAGGACATATGGTTTGGATGGAGCTGATTCTTTGGTTTTAGTGGTTGGCATGTGAACTCAGGACTGACCAATCACACAGGTACACACACACACACACACACACACACACTCTCTCTCTCTCTCTCTCTGATTGTTTTAAAAGATGGGTGATAAAACTAATTCTGGGCTTCAAATGGAATTCTTCAAGCTGGGGCTCTTTGCAGTACAAAACACAAATCTAACTTATATCATCAAGCCAGTAGTTCTAGTCACCAGAATGAGTTCACCTGCCAGGAGATAAAGAAAAACTGACTCAATCCTCTTGATGTTATTTGTCCATCTGGGTCAAGTCATTTCAGAAGTTTTATGTTACATGATCCAATGAATTCTTTTTTGTTTGTTTGTTTGTTTGTTAAGCCTATTTGATTTAGTTGCTGTTCCTTGCAAATGAAAGAGTCCTACTAGTCACATACTGATATTTTAAAGAAAATACTCTTACAGGCATCTCCTTCTCCCCCCATTTCCTATGAAGGGCAGGTTCCCTTTGCCTTTTCCAGTGTCCTCACTGTAGAGTACTATTTTCTACTTCTTCCTGCCAGATCACATCTTCTCATTTTATTGAACACTGCCAAATCATTTTCTTATATTACCCTTTCTAGCTTTGAATTCTCTTTCAACTAAAAATTCTAATTGAGTCAGCTTGCACATAATATTCATACGATTGTGTGGTGCTGGAAATTGGTATGTATTTGTGTACTTGGATTGTAAACTCCCGTGACGATTATAAATAATACTAATATCAGAGTAGTTCAGGATTCTACACGCACTTAACAGTAAGTACAGTGTCATTTGCACTGGTTGTTTGAAATTTTTTATTTAGTGTAAAGTGTTTCATAGACATTTGACATACCTTGGAGGACTGTGAGTTAGGCAGGAAAGGCACCCTAAGAACCTGCAAATACTAAATTTTACTATGATGCAAAACTAGCAAGACTTCCTTTTGTGAACATTTTCTTATGACTTCACTTTACAGTACAAATATGCCAGACCTATAGCATAAACCCATTCTCATTCTTTCAGTTATTTATTGTAACCACTTCAAAATGTATGACTTAAAACAATAATAATATATTATTTCCCATGATTCTGTTCTTGCCCAAGCTCACTCCTGGCTGCGTTCAGGTGGCTGGTTGGCTGAGCTTGGGTTCAGGTAGTTTGTTGGTTGAGGCACATCTCTCCTCTTCCCTCAGCGATTCCAACAGTGCAAAAATAAGAGTTGCATGGTCTCTTAAAGCTTAGCCTGGCAAGCCACGTAGTTGTTTCTATGGCTGCATTTTCTTAATCAAAACAAGGACCAACTCAGTCGGTTGGGGGGAGGCGATGAGAGGAGAGGCAAAATCTCACTGCAAAAAGTATGCAGAATGGGAGCTGTTGTTATCATCTTTGGAAACAATCTACCTCACTATTGTTTTTATTTATAATTGGAGAACAAAACTAGTACACCTTTTTATTTCCAAATCCTCTTGATGCATACAGTAGAATCTTCCCTAAGCCATTTAATACATATAAAAGTACTCAAAATGAAAAAAAAAAAAGCTATTTATCGGGAAGTAAATATTTCTGAAGTGGCAAGTATTAGAACACAGTTATTTATAAGTACACACATTCTAGGCTATTTTCTTTGGCTTATATACATAACTAAGCTGATAATTTGTAAAATATATAGGTTTGCTCTTTTTGAAAAAGGCAAAATGTAAATATATAATTACTATCCATTCTGCCTTTTACTCTCCTATATAGAGCTGCAGTTTTTAAAAAACAATTGGTTTGAAAGAGCCATACAGGTCTCCCAATATATATATATTATAATATGTATATATTATATATATATTACATTATATAATTCTGAAAAGTGTAGCAGTGTCTCCAAGATGCCTGTCTTTTGCATTTGAGATATTTAACATTTTTTTCTATGAAGTGTGGTTTATTCAACAGTTTTATATAATTTATATACAGTTTTAAAACATGAAAAACTTAAGAATAAAAAATAGAAAAATTTAAAGAAATTTGTGGACGGCCAATACTAAATTCAGGATGGTGGTTACTCTGGTGGAGAATAGAGGCCATCAAGGAGCAGTAACTGAGGGGCGAATAACATACTGGCAGTGTTTTCTTTCTTAAATGGTGTGCAGGTTGTTATATTTTTCTTTAGATATTTCTATATGAAATATTGCAAAATTATAAAGAGAATTAAATACCTTATATTTATTGTCTGATTAAGATACCATTGAAACCCAGGGTACCCCAAATTTTCAGAAATAATTTTTTTATTAGTTTCTAAAATGTTGCATTACTATACAGATAATTCTGATAATTCAGCCCCATGCAGGACCATTTCTTAATATTTTTTTTCTCCTTTCCAAATTAATACGGTAATGACAAGCACTGAGACAGGTAGCATCAGGCAACTCCTCCACTATACTCATACATCTTCAAATTCAGAACCAACAGCCTCTCCAGTCCATTTAGTTGCACCTGGAAGGATTTTTATGTGGTATGTTTTAGAAAGTATGGGAGGGGGTGGGCTGGGCTGAGAGTAATATGTCTACATCTGAAAAAAAAATGCTTTCAAAAGGACTTCAGAAAACGTTAACTCCCTTAACTAATTAGGGCTAAATCTTATTCTGACAAATATCACAGAAAATAGTTTCTAATTTTTTCCCAGTATTCCCCAAATATTAATTTCTAACATTGTCAGGTGAAACATTCTGTTCTGAATACTGTTTGGAAGCTTACACACACACACACACACACACACACGCACACACACACACACACACACACACAAGTCAAGTTCCTCTGATTAACTTGATTTTAAATGGGAAGTGGAAAATAGACCAATGTAGGTTGACTATCTTTGGTATAGAAAAAAAGAAGAGAAAATACTTGTTAGTCAGTTCATGTACTTTTATAAGCCAGGTGGTCTCAGTTACTTTAAACTACATTCAAAAGAATACTGACATACTTGTATTCTACTGGCCTCTGTTCAAGCTGCCTTCCTTTCTTACTAACTAAAAGCAATCCAGTATACCATTCCAATCTTTTGAAGGCTAGGAAATATTTGAAAGGGGCAGTTGCACTTTAATTGGGAAATAGTATTCATATAGACAAATATGTTATCCCCAAATCTAACCCCTCATAGTATTAGTTGGCATGTTAAGTAAGGAAAGTATAATTTCTGAATTCCTTTAACTCTCTTAGAAGCAAATAAAGATTTTGATCAAAATATGTGGTAGAAGATACATGAAAAAAGAAGTGATTTTATTCAAGCAGGATGCTTTCTGGGAAGTTACAGGAAGCCTAGCTGCTGTCCTTCCTAAAGATTTCTTGGGCTGTAGGTAGTGTCTACTTAGTATGAAAATATATGGCCTCTGATTTATGTTCTTTTTCTCTTCTTATTCTCTCCAGCTCTATTACAGAGACGCCATTGAGGAAAGGGCCTAGAACACTGCCAGTACTTAGTAACAAATTCCTGAATTGAAATTAAGTTGATTTTTACTAGAGTCAACCTTAGAGGTAGGTTTAATAAATAGATAAATGTTGCTGAAAAACCTGCTATCCCGATGGCTTTATGATACTGCTTGAGTGCTTGCCTGCATGTGTTTGGGGGTAGGAGTGAGGGAAGGAGGAAGGGAGGGGGAGAGAGAGAGAGAGAGAGAAAGAGTAAAATTAGCACATCTGAAACTAAATACAGTTTCTACAATTCTTCATTGTCATCTCTCTATCCTTGTCCATCTGATTCTTCAAGAACGTAATCATGGTTTCACCATTCTTTACGTCTCCTTTTTAGCCTCTACAGACATTCCGACACCGTCATCTGCCTCTCCTTTTCAGACTTTGCTGACCTCTCTGAGTCAGGACTATTTCCGCAGCATCCTAACCTCCCAGCTTTTCATCTTCTTCAAACTATCCGATGCACTGTCAACTGCCTTCCTGAAGCATGATTTTCATCGGATCACTCCTCTACAATGGCTCTTAATTGCCTTTTGAATCTAATTAAAACTTCTTCAAGACCCTTTACCAATTAACTCTGTGCCGGCTCCCTTAGCCGCCTTCTCGTGCAGGGTGCCGGCTCCTGTTTTCCGGCCCAGTGGACCAAACCTCCTCCCCCTCTGCCTTTTCCTGCTTCCCTGACTCACTTCGTGCCAGTTGCCTCCTACCTAGAGTGCCCACTCCACTTTCTTCTTTCTGCCAAAGCACTCTCTCTCTCCTGAAGGAAAAAAACAAAAAAAAAAAGCCCCCCAAAAAAAACTAAATTACTTTTCCCTTCCAAGTTTGATTATTCCCACTAAGAATCCAAATTGATTGGATTTGGGTCTGTCCTTTTGAAAATGCATGTGTGTTCATGTACTTGCATTATCAACGCCTTGCTGCGGGGAGCAGTGCCCACGTATCTTGGTTCAGAGACTCCACGCATTTGGCAGAAGTCCTGCTATCCTCGGGCTAGTGGTTTGACTTTTCTCGTAAGCAGGTGAAGGTGCATCTAATGTGCAGTCCTTGGCTCCTGGGGATAGGCATGCTCGAAGAAGGTCCTGGTGCCGTCCCACTGCCTTCCCGCCCGCAAGGCGCGTTGCCCTCCCTTCCCCAACGCCCAGATGGCGGGACAGAGGACGCCTCGGGGGCTTCCAGGCGGTCAGCAGGAAACTAGGCGAGAGGCGGTGGAGCACGGCTCCGGCCGCGTGGGAAGCAGACTGTAGGCCTCAGCACATTCCCGGCCCGGCCACCTCCCGGACCGCGCGGGTTCCGGGGTGCTGCGATGCTGGGGCTCCGCTGCTCGGATCGGGCGGGGCGGCTCCATCCAGCCTCCGACCTCCTCTCGCCGTCCTAGGAGAAATCCTGGGGGGACAAAGTGTTTCTAAAACTTGGCCCTGGAACAGTCCCAGTCGCCCCCCGTTGCCAACCAGGAGAAGAGAGAGGGCAGACCTGGAGCGGCCCGGGGCGAACCCGTCCTCCGCCTGCACTTGGGGCGCCCCGGGTCAGCCCGCGCTTTCGAAGCGCCGGCTCAGGGCCCTCACTGCACAACACTCGCACAGGGGCCTCGGGCTCCAGCGCGACCAGAACCTCTCCCCGGACGCGCGCCGGCTTGGGTGCCCCAAGAGGGCCTGCCTCCTGGCTCAAGCAAAGGGAGGGACTGGCTGGGCTGCTCCTCCGCCAGAGTGGCAGAGGGACCCTCGGGCCCAAGGAGGGGACCTTAGGCTGTTCGAAGGACGCTCTGAGTGGGATTAGAATCCCTCTGAGTGGCGGAGGACACCTCAGAGTAGGGGCTGGCTTCCACCACAGCGACTCTGGGGTGTCGCGGAGTGCCAATTGGATCCAAACTGTATTCCCCCCCAACCCCCCAAAACCCAGAGACTGGATGTGGCCCTACACCCCTGGAACTCTACAGGTGGGAGGCCTGGGTCGATTCACGATAAGCTTCCGGTGGTTAATGCTGCTGTTGTTGCTTTTGCTTTAAGTGTGTGTGATTGGCTTTAAGTGTATGATCCCAGTATTCCCTTCTCGACTAATGCAGGCTGCTATAAATGACACCCAGAGAAGGACACTATAAACTTCAAGAGGTTGTAAGTTGTTTAAAAAATGGAGTGGTTCTCAGGAGTACTGGGCTAGCGCTCGCAACACAGCGGGGCTACCATCGCTGTGATTACTGGTGTAGGGCGCTGGAGGCCCTAATGATGGTTTTAGCTACAAGCTGAACATCCTAAATGCAAAATATCCCGTGCAGTGGCAGCCCTGATTTAAAGCTAATGAGAATATGTGGTGCCCTTCCAGGGTAATGCAGTTGAGATGGCTGTCCATGCATTTCTCTTTCCCCATGCTGGTATGCATTATTATTTTTAAGTTAAAACTACTTCTTGCTGGACAGTCACAGCAGAGGCTCCATTGGAGTTGGCAACATCACTTCACACTGGGCTTGCCCTTTATGTGCTTTCATGTATATTATTTTATTTGAGACTTACTTTAATCTATTGGAAAGAAAGAAGTGGTATTGATGACATTCTGCACATGAAGAAACTGAGATTTGGAGGTGTCAGCTGACTCCCCACGGGGCGCTCATACATAAGTGCAGGGCTGGTACACAAATGTAGGTGTTTTGATTGCAGGCCTATTTCCAGTTCCATTAGGACTGCTGGGTGCTGCCTGTGGTCCCTGTTCTCCTGTTCTTCCTCTTTGTCATGTAATGTAGGATAAAGATGGAGAAATCACCATTCATGGAAAATAGGTATAGTGTGGAAGGACTAATTTGCTGGGCTCCGAAAGAAGGAATCAAAGTTCAGCTCCATATGCTGAACTGATACCTTTGGTAGGTGTTGGGGGGGGAGGGGTTCCCATTCTGGAAAGTTCTTCCATAGATGGGTCTCTGGTCAAGTGACAGCTGGAAACTCAGTTTTGAACTCTAAAAATGAACAAACCTACTCTATAGGAAGAAGTCGCAGGTGGAGCCTGGGCTAAATTAAAATAGTACTCCCTGCTCCCCCTTTCCTGATGAAGCATTCTATCAGTTAGAAAGCGTTGTTTCTAACCTGGTTTTCTGATATTGATGCTCCTGAAAAACTGGGGCTTATTTGAGAGACTGAAGACTTGCCTATCACAGTCCAAACATGTAGGAACCAAGGATTGGGCAGCGATTCTTTCCTCTTACCTTCGTTTGGAAACTTTTCTGGAATAGAATGCATGGTCTTTCCAAAGGAAGCTTTTCAAATTCCTACTCAGGAACTACCCAGAACTGGATGTTTAGAAACCTTCGTATGAGCCATATGCACAGAGTCACCTTTATAAGTATTTGGCTAGAAGGAGTTAAGGGGGAACATGTAGAATGAGAAGGGAGAGGAAGACGAAGGGGAAGGAGAATTGGATCTGAAACAACACATTTGAAGATGAGGCTGTAAAATCAAGAGTAATTCCGAGTCGACGCCACTGTAGGGCGCCAAAGTTCTACTCCGCTAAGGCCTGCGGACGCCTTGGGTGCGAGGACAGAAGTCCTGGGGAACAGATGCACTGGGGGGAGAGAGGGAGGAGGAAAGAGGGAAGGAAAGGAAAGGAGGGTTGGGGCTGGGGTGTTCTTTATTCTCCAGTTCAAGTCGCCTGGGAGACTTCATTACATAACAAGTCTGTGAGTGAAGGAAGACTTCGTTAGAAGGAAAGGAGGATGAGTAGGGGTGAAAGCTCTTAGAAAAGAAAATTTCTGACCACTGAGTTGACCAAGGAGTACAGACCCTCCTCTTCAGTTCAGAATCTCTTGGGTTTCTCAAACTGGGGCCATTACCTCTTTTAAAGGAGGGCGTGCGAGAAGGCGAGATAGATTTGGGGAGGATCTGCTCTCCACAAGCACACTAGCTACCCCGCCCAATCTCCCCGCCCCCACCCCTATTTGAGGGCTGCCGCCTCTGGGGCGCCGGACTCTCTCCTCCTGGGCGCCACGGGTTTGCCCAATTCCATCTGCAGCCCCGGAGGACTCCTTAGCTGGGAAAAAGGCGGCCTCCCCTAGACTGCGAGCACCCTGGATGTTCAGCCGTCAGCTGCCGCGAGGCGCTGATTTCATTCTGCCGCGGCTCTCGCTGTGGGCGGTGAAGCGCGCAGGGCGGGGGCTGGCGGGGCGGGGTGGAGGCGGGGGACTGGAGGCGGGAGGCGGCGGCCGCGACTAGGGGAGAATGAACGCCCCGGCCCCGCCAGGGTTTATTACATCCCAGCCACCAGCAAAGGTTAGGAACGCGCATTTGGAGACAGGATAATCCGAGTTTAAATATTAACAGTAAAGGCAGAACCGGTGGAATATTTACCTAGAAACTGAGCAGATCTCTTTTTGCCAGGAGGAGGCCCGGCTTCCAGGCCTGCGGCCCTGGTGCGGCGCTTCCCGGTGGCATCAACGTCCGGCCAAGAGCCACCTCTGGAGCTTCCTTCGTTTGTGGTTAACGGGGGAGAGCCGAGGACCCCCTCGCGTTGCCAAGTCGATCGGAGCATGTGGGGCATAGTCCAAATCTTCTGCTTTGTCAAATTCTCCTTTCTAAGGGCCTCCCCAAGCAACACAAAAGGTGGCGGGAAGTACGTTGGATCAATAGCAAAGATAGTTATTTAGATAACGAATTAATCTTCCTGTTATAATACTTTTTATAGTGAACTTTGCACCCATTCCATAAGAAAAAGGAATTTAAAGGAAAAAAGTCTCAAACAGGATTAAGGTTTTAATTACAATTCCCTATCGAAATAGTATGTTTGATGAGCTGATCTTATCAATTAATAGTAACATTAAAGCTCAAGAAACAGATTCACAGAAAATATGCTTAAGGGCGTCTTTTAAAAGTAATCGCACCCAGGGAACCAGTGAGGCAGCAGGCCAGCGATGTGGCATTGCAGCAGATTTGGAATCTGTGTCTGCTCGGACTCCGCCAGTGCGGGGCGCGCATCTGGGGCTCAGGCTGGGGCGGGGGCGCCCGGCCCGCGCTGGGAGATGTGGCCGCGCGGGTGGGAGGGAAATAATAAATAACAGGCGCCTCTTCCAAGCCGAGGCCCACATCAAAGTTGGGGCCCCACAAGGGCCGTGCAGTTCACTGCGTTTGGGTCAGCGTTATATTCCAGGGGCAAATAAAGTAATTTGAACATGCACCAACAGTTTTCCATAAAATACGAGTTAAAAGAAGTAATAGAACTAATCACTGTCTCCTCAAATCAAGTAGAAAACATTTCAATGCACTAATTAGAGTAATTAGAATAATAAGCCTCTGCCTATATGTGGTAAGACAATGTGTACAAACAACTTTATTTAATGTATACTGGTAATCAGCGATGCGTGCCTGCTTGAATGCTTAGCGCAATAAAACTACCCTCCGTCCGCCCAAACAATCAAATACAAATTAGTTTAATGATTGTGCCTGCTGAATGTCTTAGAAATCCACAGGCAGAGGCGAGTAAATAGAAGCATCCTTGTTTGCGTGCGTCCCCGCCCGGGCTGGCCGCGGGGCCCGGTGAGTGGCCGCTGGCGGGCGCGGCGGGAGCGAGCGGGAGGCCTGGCCGCGCGGGGCGGAGGCAGGGCCGGGAGCCAGCACAGACCTGCGTCCCGCCAGAGTCACTGCTTCTGCCCCTGGCTGCCTGCCCACCCTCCTCAGCCAGCTTCCCGCTTCGGTGGCCCCGCGGTTCACCCCTGGCCCCAAGAGCCCCAATCCCCCTCCGGGCCTCGCCTCTTCCGGAGGCGAAAGGCGGCTTTAGAACTCCCAGCGCTGGTCTACGAGGGTTTCAAAAATTGATTTCTTTCAACCAGGCCACTCCCCCCAGGGTCCTCGGAGGGCTAAGGGTGGCGTCCGTTGAGCTACGAGTGCCCAGGAGGGGAGGCAACCCCAGGCCTCGGGTCGTGGGGCGCGGCCCCTCCCTGCTCGCTGCTCTCAGCTCTGACTTGGGATGATGGGGTGCCCAGAGGGGCTCTCAGGTGCCCTTCGCTGGGGAACTGACTTTCCTCCAGTGTAGACATAAGAACGACTTTAGGCCCAGCAGGAAGTGGTCGGTTGCCTTGCCGGGGATTTCAAGGTTCGTTTTCCTCCATGTTTCAGCGCTTGGAGAGTAGGTTTCTCTCCACTGGAGGCAGGGAGCTGAGGTCAAGATCGGCCAGAAGTTTGATGGGTGTTAGCTGAAGGAAACATGCTTCAGAACTTCGCTTGCCATCTCTTGGTTCCCTTACTCCCATTCCTTGGCCCTCCCCCACGCCCCCAAAACAAACAGGAAAAGGCCAAAATTGCCTCACAGGCAGCTGATACCTTTTTCCTCCCCCGTTTTTCTGCAGTTGCCTCTCCTATCTACCCTCTCCTCCTGAGAAACTTTTCCCCAAGATTGCTTCTCTCATGCAGAAAGCAATGTTCTGGGACCAACTTTGCAGAGTCAAGCGGAAAAGCCACACAGGGAAAGCTAGAAGATTCACTCGCCCCTGGACCTTCTATTCTCAGTCATCTCTGTTCCCCATCGCATCTCTGTCCCAGCCACGCGCGTCCCCAGAGAGGCCCCGCCAACTCACGGCGACTATAACCAACTTCCCCAGGGGCGGCGGCGGTACCCAAGGCATCTGCCCTCCTTCTTCTTAACCACCACCTCTATCCTCAGCCTCGGGTGGGAGAACTCGCCAATCGGCGACTCCTCCGCCCTCACGCCTAACCCGCAGAGTCTCCTTAGAGAGGGAAAGTGATGGAATGGCCTGCGACGTCCGAGCTGTCGAAATTCCCCCAAATTGTTCAGGCGTCCGAACCGCAGAAGCTGCAGAGAATCTCGGTTGCTGGCAAACGCTCAGGGGCTGTTCAGCGTCCCGGAGCTAAGGTCAGGATTGGAGTACAGAGCATGCCCGGCTCCTCTCACCTCTCTCCTCCCTGCGCTGGCCAGCCGGGCAGTCTAGGCCTTCCTTTCGGGGCCTGCGCGTCCCCGAGGTGGGGGCGCCTCCTGAGCACAGGAGCCGCGAGCAGACGCCGGCAGCCAGCACACTTGCCGGCCTGACCCAGGTGCTCTAACAACTTTGAAGGAATATTTTGTTAGGGGAACAAACACACAAAAAGTTATTATTGTCAAATCATTATCTCCAGAATCATGTGCTATGGAACATAAAAATTCCCCTGACGGAATAAGATTTCTTAATGGGAGGAAGGCAAAAGCTCCCAGTAACTTTCTACAAGGATTTGCCTAAACCTTAAAGCCCAGTGATTTACAATGGCTAATTTATGTTGCGAACCCGCAAGAAACTTTTTCGTTTTCCAACTCTCTTGCCAAACTCGTCATATTCTTTTGTGTGTGGCATTTTTTTTTCTTTTTAAACATCAAACCCGGAAGAAACATTGGTGGGAGGAAAAATACATGACCCAAATCAAAAAGGATGCAGATTCAAATTTACTCCACAGCGCGGTTTCTATCGCCGTCGTTCTGCACACCGAGAGTTAATCATATACAATTTATAACAATCAAAATCCCCTCCATATTGCTCAGATGGGGTCCTAATGCTCCCCTGTCTTTCTAAAATCAGTGACAAGTGAGTCTTTGTGAGGCATTTATTTCCTTCTTTTTTTCTAGATGACAGCTCCCCATTCTGAGAGCAGAGAGCTGTTTTCCACCAGCTACAGACCACTCCAGAGCCCAGGCTCTTCACGCAGGGACCGCATATGGAAGTTCCCCTCCACCCCCCAACCCCAATCCCAGACAAAGAGCTATAAAAACTCAGAAAGACGTGGAAGGAATAAACTTTAAGATGTAGATGCACTTTTACTGATGTATTAAATAACATTTCAGACATTTTTTTTAAAAAAAGAAACACATCTTAATGTTATCAACAACCAGAATTCTAGGAACAATAAGAGAGGCCTGGGTTGTTTTGAAGGGGTATGATATTGTTTCTACAGCCTCTAATAGCTAAGCCAAGCAGAGTTGTTATTAAGATAAAGTACTACATGATAAAGTTAATTAGCTTTTTTCTTAAAAAAAGAAAAGAAACAAATCTCCTAGCTTCCCACCAAATACAAGAACAACGTGAAAATATTCTGCTTGTTTCTTTATCTCCATAACTAAGCAAAGCCTTAAAAAAACTAAAAAGCCTTTTTTTTTTTTTCTGGCACTCCCATACCCACACTTCGATAAGATGGCATTGAAATAACTCTGGCCCAAAGTTCTACAAAGGTGGACAAATTTATTCCATGTTTTGCTACCTGAGTGGCAAGCCCCTACCACTTTTTAATTATTTCCCATCCGGAATCAAGTGGTAGGAATAGGAACCAGGAGCTCTGGTTCTCTCCTACCATACCATTTGCCCCCCTGTGAAGAGATTATGTATCATTGAAAAAGTAAACTTTCCTGAACAGGGAAAATGTTTGTATGAAATTTAGCTGTACGTCTCAGTCATATTGTCAAGATACATGCCTAGTACTTCAAGATGCATCTTTTTCTTCCATTTAAAATAAACACTATACTTTTTGCTTCACTGAAATATAAAAGCGAATCCAAAGAAACACTTTTACCTTTGACCCTCACTTCACCATCCTTCTGTCTTTTTCTATACAAGCTCTGTTCTTTACTTCATTCTTTAACTTGTCTAGGAATTCAATAAAATCTAGAACAGAGTTCTATAAACTGATTGAAAAATCAACAAAGACAAATCACAGAGACCAGTGATAAAAAGATAATTTCTCTCACCCAGCAGCCTAGCACTCTCCAAGCTGCTTCCACAGTAAGGCAAATGAAAAGCAAATGAATGCAGCATATAGACCTACATGTGCAAGGTACCAGTGCACTCACATGCCATTTTCCCCCATTGTTGCTGATGCATCTCTTTATTAGTTGCTTTTGGAGAAATAAGTAGAAAGATGAGTGCGTTTATTAAATCCATTTCACCAGAAAAATTTGCCAACCAGTGTGTAGCTTCCACTGGTAGGAGCAGGAGGGCAAGGAGAAGAGTGCTTTTGTTGCTGCATCTGAAATATAAAGGAGGTAACTTCGTGGGAACCGAGAATGTTTAGAAGTGTCAAGCATATATTATTTGTGGCTATTCCCTCTATTTGACCTTCACATAACTCTCCCATATGACTGTTTCTCCTTCATCTTATACCATAAAATTTAAAAATGAATATTTTGAGGAAACACAGTTCTTTCAAGATGACCATATTCTGCATTATTGTCTTTAGGCAAAAAAAAAAAAAAAAAAAAAAAAAAAAAAAGGGTTTGTCATTGTGTCTAGCCAACATTTTAGGAGTGACTGCCTCGCAAATTTCTCCCAGTGGCAGTGATAGAGTTTTTCATCTTAGTATGTAACACATTCCCCAAAATGGTATCAAAATTGCCTGAGTAGCTTTAGAATCTGAATGGCAAGCATGGGTCAAAACCATGGCTCAACCATTTAACACGTGATGGTTTCTAGTTAGTAGTCCCTGTAGCTAAGAACAAAAACGCCTTCTCAAGGTCCACTAAAATGCCCTGCAGAGGGCAGATGCTGCTTGTTTTCTGCTTACAATGGAAGAGGATATTGACCCAGAACTCAATCTATACCCAGCTTAAACATTTTACCCATCAGCATGTCTGCGGTCACAAAACACTTCTTCTTTCTGTCACTTCACGTTCAGACTATTGATAAGATCATTTGGCTGAATCTGTTTGGGACCTGTGTAATATTGACTAGGAGTTAGAAAAGATGATCAGATGTAATAAGCCCAGAAACTACCTTCCAAAATGGACATTTATACTAAAACCAATGTTCCAAGGAGGACTTTAAATACATCAGCAAACTTGTAAACTAACCCAACACTGCTTGGATTTCTCACTAACCTTAAAACTGATTTTGGTGAATGTAATGTTCCATCTAAGACTATCTAAAACAATCTGCTATTAGCACCACAGTCTTGAGTGCTCCCATACGTTCTTTTTCTTTTTTAAAAAATTGTTTTAGAGGCTGTTTGCTTGCCTGATGAGAAATAGACACTACTGTATAAACCATTGCAAAATCCATCTTTGTTTTTAAACCTGACAGGAATATATAGGACCTCTCACTTGGTAAACACACATATTGCATATTGTCAGAGTTATTCTTTGTTGAAAGATATTTGTTAATTACTAAAAAAAGAATAATCTCCTAAACTAAGCCTTAGTTTGCTGTAGATCCCAAATTATGTGAGGACTTGTGAGTAAAGATTAAAGTCCACCTAGTTCCATTGATGCTCTCCAAAAAAGTGAAATTGTATAAGGTAAAGCTAACACGGAAAGAAAATGCAGGAATATCTGCATATATTTAAAAGGGACAAACATCTCTTTGTTAGACCATGAAATGGCAAACAAATTGAAGCTCAAACCCAATGACCATTTCAATTTAATGCTACAGGTATAGTAGTAAATTGAAAGGTTTGGGATTGATAGTTTTTGGGAAAAAAAAAGTGAATCTGAACAGTAGTCTCAATTTAAAAAAGCCTCTGAAAGTTATAAACGTGAAACCTGGCAGTATATGCATAAAATTTATTCCAAAACTTTATGAAGTATTAAGGAAGGGAACTATTTTACATACAACCTAACTCAGTCAGTATAAGGTCTAGGGTCTTTTCCCCTTAAAACTTGGCACTATTTTTAAAATAAAATAAAGATATTTCAATAATTAGAACAAACTATGAAGGTATTGTGCATTTCTGTTTTATGTAGATAATAAAATATTACTTTAACATAAATATATAAGGATCTCTGCGTTTTTATTTTCCCCACAAGCACAACCAAATGTACCAAAACAAAGTATTTTTAAAGAGACTGAACAAAAAAAATTACATCCCATATAGATTTTGCTCACCTACTCATTTAAAGCTACAGTAAAACAGTTTCCAGAACGTTTTTGCTTTAAAAGAAATAAATATACATTGAGGCAGGCCACTTAAAAATGATATGAAAATATTTCCCTGGGTAGCATTAAAAAAAAGAAAAATAGACAAAGAAACATTTAAACTATTTCTGCATTTCAAAAGACAGATATTAAACATATATACATAGTGGTAAGGTTCAGTGGTAACTTTCATCTTAGTAAACCTCTGGGAATTAGAGGAGCTATAGACACATCCTCTGAACTCCAGCTTCTAACCTTACCCACTTGGTAATAAGAATCTGAAAATTCATTTCCTCCCTTTACCATTGGCTATTTGCCTGCTCTGGATTGCTTCACTAAAGGCCAGTCCCCACACCTCAGGAACAAGCATTGTGATGCACCCCGAAGCAGCTCCATGACCATCTTCCTGTGACATTCGTTGGTGGAAATGAAATACAGGCAAATAAATATGCCCATTATAAGTCATCATTTATCTTGCAAAAACACTGAAAATGAAACAATCACAGGTATTTGAAAAGACACTATAAAGCATATTTTCTAAAACCTTAACTACTGAGTGCAGTGCTAATCTGATGCTGAACCATAATTTTATGGTATTGAGATTTAATTTTTTAAAATAAAAATTTACCTAATACCTAACCAGAAAAAAAGCCCCAATCTTTTAAGATGAATAAAAGTGGTTTCCCTTTTTGCGCCCTTTTGTGCTGATTATTTTTCAATATTTTAACTGATCACAGTTTAATGGCATTTATTTTAATACAGTTACGGGGTGGGGTTGTTTTGTTTTTTTTTGTTTTGTTTTTTACCCACACTTCCCAGTAGAGTCTTTTGTTATGGAAGTTAACCATTTTCCATCAAGATAGGTCAAAATGCACTTAAAACTATTAACAAAGGGAGAAAAAGAAGGATTGAAAATAACATTTTTTCCCACTTCATTTGGCTTCCTTAGTGAAAGAGGGGGGGAAAGCTGTCCAAGTCAAACTGGTATGTTTTGTAATAAATTACAAGAGAACAAGAGAAGAAGGTGTGAGACCTTAAATATGACTTGATAAACAAATGGGCTAGTGAAGACAAAACCAGTCTAGAGCGCAAATATTCTCTGTATTCATGTGGGTATTTGTGTGCTAAGAAATACAATATAGGCATACAGCATTAAGTTCTCAGATAATTTTCTTTATGTTTTTAAAAAAGCTATTAGAGGAACAAAGTTTAACTGCTGCTGTGAGCACAAATAATTCCTCATAATGAAGTTATTAAAACTGAAGGCAGAGAACTATACAGGGGGTGTCTGAAGATATAAATTTCCCTCGTTTTCTTCAAAGTGCCACTTTCTTTCTGTTGGACAACTCTGGAAATATATTTAACCTCCACGGTTCCACGGAGCTCTTTCACAATGGGCCCGCTTGATAAAATGAAGCAATCAGTCACTCACTATCGATTTTTCTTTTTCTCTCCTCTGCAGCCACCCCCAGAAACACTGCGTGAAAATGAAGTTTACTTTGCGGCCGGTAACAAAAGCCAATGCTTGACTCTAATTTTTGGATTCCAAACCGGATTCTCACCTTGGATAAAGCGGGTAGACCATGCACATTTCCTGAAAGCAGATAATTATTTATTTTGTATGAAGCCAATCGTTTTGCTTTGGTAAAAAAGAGCAAATAAAAGTTACACCAGTGTAAGGGAGAAGGGATTTGAAGGTAACCAAAGTTCACAAACAGTAAGAACAAGTGGCTACACAAGAATGTTCGAAATGGAGAATGGCCAAGAGCTGGCTTCCACTCTCTCCGCGGAATAAAACAAAACACAAACCCCAGCAATTTCAAAATTAACCGCCGGAGAAAGAAAATTACGTTCATGAATTTATGTAAACTTCAATTTTCTTGCAGTGCAAATTTATGTGGTTAGATTTTGCTTACATCAAAGAATGTGTGTATTTTTTCCTCTTTCCTGATGGGGATCCGCATTAAATAAACACAGCAGCATGTGCCAACTCCTAGCATCAGGAAGCTGTGTTTTGTATTTATCACGGCTTGCTGAATTTTTTTTTTTTTGGTAATTTCTTTAGTTTTGTCAGGTATTTATCTCACCTCTCTCTCTCTCCCTCCTTCTCTCTCTGTTTCTCACTCATTCACTCACTCACTCTCTCTCTATCTCTGTCTGTCTCTCTGTGTGTGTCTCTCTCTCCTCTGTCCCCTCTCTGTCTCTCCACACACTCTCTCCTCACTCTCTCTGAGATACTCCACTCCATTGCCTGGGTACTAGCCTGTAAAGGTCAAAACACATCTTTACACCTGCTACCGTTTAAAGGATAGTCCAGTGCCTTAGTTGTTTTCCTTATTTTTGTTCTTTTTAAGGGACTGGGAAATAATAATTAAAAATAAAAGAACAATCAGAAGTTAGAGAGGGAACAAGGGGCCCGGGAAAGGCTCGTTGATCGAAGGGGAGGGGGAGCCCCACGCTCTGCCCCTCCCCCCGCTCGAGTTCACTGGACGGGCGTCTGCACCCCGTGGTGTGGTGGAGTGTCCCTACTCCCCCCGTACACATCCTCCGCGCCCGGCAAAGTCCCTCCGGGAGGGGTCATCCTTTTCTCTTTCTGTCTCCTGTTACAAAACCAAACTCTCACCACCTCCTTCTCCAGCTGTAAGCTGTCCGCGAGGGAGGTGATCTCCTGGGCCGAGGGCTTGGGGCATTTGAGGAAATGGCTCTCCAGAGCCCCCTTGACGCTCACCTCGATGGAGGTCCGCTTTTTCCTCTTGCGCCCCTGCGCTGCGATCTTGTCTATGCTGGTGGGGCTGCCCGAGGACGAGTCTGCCTCCTCCAACCACTTGTTCAACAAAGGCTTCAGCTTGCACATGTTCTTGAAGCTCAGCTGCAGGGCCTCAAACCTGCAGATGGTGGTCTGCGAGAACACGTTGCCGTACAGGGTGCCCAGCGCCAGCCCCACGTCCGCTTGGGTAAATCCCAGTTTGATCCGTCGCTGCTTGAACTGCTTGGCGAACTGCTCCAGGTCATCCGAGGTCGGCGTGTCCTCGTCCGAGTGCGGGTCGTGGTGCGCTCCGGGGTGGCCTGGCGGGCCCTGCGGGGGCGGCGGCGGCGGCGGTTGCTGGTGCGGGTGCGAATGCGGGTGCGGATGGTGGTCGGCGTGGTGTGGCTCATCGTGCGCGTCCCGCAGGCCGTGGTGGTGCAGCCCAGTCGGCTGCCCTCCGGCGCCCAGCATACCGTTCACGGTGAAGCTGGGCTGTGAGTAGAGCAAGCCGCCGTTGGACGCTCCCATGGAGGGCGGGAGATGCGCTGCAGCCGCCGCGCTCCGCCATGCCCCGGGCCCCGGGTGGTGGTTGGCGGCGTGGTGCACCAGATGCGGCGGCCGCTGCTGTTGCTGCTGCTGTTGCTGTTGCTGCTGCTGCTGCTGCTGCTGCTGTTGCTGTTGCTGGTGCTGCTGCTGCAGGGCGCCTGGCCCGTGCAGCTCGTCGCCGCGGCCGCCTTGCTGTACCACTACCGAGGGCTTGATGTCCGGCTGGCCCAGGGGGCTGGTGGACCACGGGGAACCGTCGCCGCCGCCCCCGCCGCCGCCCCCGCCCCCGCCGCCGCCGCCGCCACCCCCGCCGCCACCGCCGTGGGACAGCGCGGTGATCCACTGGTGAGCGTGGCTGAGCGGGTGCCCGTTGCTCTGCAGCGCGCCGTAGTCGCCCTGCACCAGGCTCTGCGCCTCGCGGTAGCCCCCTGCGCCCTGCTGCATGCCGCCCGGCGGCTCGGCGTGCACGATGGAGGCGCTGGAGGTGAGCAGGCTGTAGTGGTTAGACGCTGCGGTCGCCATGACTCTCGGAGCTGGACTGAGCGCTCCGGTTAAAGGAGCCGCGCATTTGACAGTTACTTTTTCGCCTCGGGCTCCTCTCCTCGCTTGCTCGCTCTCTCTCCTCTCTCTCTCCCCTAGTGGGCTGCTCCGACGCCCGCTCCGACGCCTTCTGTTGCTGCTCTTGCTATTACTGCTGCTGCCGCCGCCGTCGCCTCCCGCCCGCCCTCGCTCTCTTTCTCCTCCTCTCCCTCCTTGCTTCGCTCACTCTCAGACTAGCTCCGCGCTCCCCCCTCTCCCTGCTCTCTCCAGCTCTCTCCCGCTCTCTTGGCAGAACCGGCTCGCAGCGGCACGCGCCTGGGCCCCGCCCCCTCCGCCCCCTCCCATTGGCTCCGCGCCCTTTGATTTACGTGGATACCACTAGCAACCTCCCAGGCCGGCGCAACTGATTGGCGCAGAGCTGCCCCTCCTCCTCTCCCCGGGCGCGGAGTCCTCATAGGCCTCCTCCCGTGCCCCCTCGCCACCCTATTCAGATTCTCTTAGATCTCACCTCCCTTTCTCCCCCACCCCGGATCTCCTCCGCCCTTCTTGGATGGGCCCCGCCCCCCATCTGTCTCTCCAGCAGACTAGCCTGGCGAGGGGTTGGGGGGTGGGGGAGCAGGGCCGGCCCTGGGGCACTCTAGGTCACAGCTACTTGGAAGACTTGGGGGTGTCGGTCCACCTTTTCCCGATAGAACTGGGTCGGTGGGGTGGTAAAGAAGGAGAAAGTAAGAAAAAAGCCGAGTTGCCCCTAGCCAGGGGGCTTCCGATTTTTATTCACCTTGTGACACACACTCACATAAGCGTCTCTTAAACCTGGAACCAGAAGCCAGACTTGTCCCCCTGTTGAAATCTACTTTCCCCCCACGGTTAGAATTTCAGAGCCCATGTACTTCTTGCTCCAGGGTGTGCGGACACTTTTGCCCCTAATAAGTCCTCTTCTTACCCTCCACCCCGCCACTAGCGCAGGCTCTCTTCTTTTTAGGTTCCAGGCCCAACTGTATCCCAGCCCCTCCACAAGAGGCCCCCATGAGAGGCAGTCTAGCCTGCGCATCTGCTTGTGAGAGATTCCTGTTAAGGCGCGGAGTTGTCTGCTTTGACAGCGCAGCGGGCCGGACTGAAAGCAAAACAAAACTCTAAAAGTCTGCGAGATTCCTACACTAGGGCGTGCGCATAGTTTTTGGTTTAGAAAACTCGGAACCTGCGCGCAGACCCTTCCGTTGTGCGAGGCTATGGGAGAGCTAGCAAGTGGTGCTTAGCCTCTCAATGTCGTGGAGGCACCAAGGGCCGCCCCAAGAAGCCGTGACACCCGGGCTGCGTACGCGCTTATTTCCTCTCTTGGGGCTCTTGGATGCAACTTTTCCGTTAGCTGCTTCGAAGGAGAGGAAGAGTGTGTGAAGGAAGATGGGCTGATGCTAGAGGAATCTTCCTAATCAGTAACTTCTGCGGACGCCAGCGGGTGGGATTGGTCTAACGCAGCTCTCCGGCAATTGCTGGTGAGGCTGCCTCCTTAGCCTTCACCTAAGAACACCAAGAGCAAGACTGCGGGGCCGTGCACTAGCGGCGCCGCTCCATCCAGCGCGAGCGAGTCGCGCTGTCAGTTCCCTAGGCGCCGGGAGCAGGTGACTGCAGCCTTTCGGAACCTGGGAGTTGGCTAGAAGAGGCCCGGGCTGGGACTCAGGCTGAAGCACCCAGACCACCACGCAGGGCCAAGCGTACGGCGGCGCCTATACTGAGAGGCAAATCAAAAGTTGCTGCCGGGAAGGGCGTAAAAGACCCCAAGAAACTCGATCGCTTCCCCATCTCTCGCCCTTGGCCCTGCACATTGTAGCTCTTACTCTAGCGCTGCTGGCGGTCGTGGGTTTGTGAAGGAAGCCAAATCAACGCACGAGGGGGAGGGGGCGGCACTTTGGGGCCTCTGAGTATCTTACTCTAGACAGCAAAGTAGAGTGGGCCAGAGAATTCATCATGACTAACGAGGAGCGGAGCTCTTTGGGGAGTGGCTGAGCTGTTTATAAATCACCACACTGAGCACCCGCCGGGGCAAGGCGCTTTGGTTGAGAATTTCCACGTGCCCTGTGTTTATGAGCGTGTGTGTGGGAGAGAGCGAAATGGTTATGGGAGGGGCGAGCCCACAGGCCGCCAGCGGGACGGACCTGCATCTCCCACGCGCGCACCCGCGCGGCGAGGCGAGGACACACATCATGCGGCGCTTGATCCCAGCGCAAGCGCGGAGCCACTCCGGCTGTGCGCCTGGGGGCTGCTAAGAATCCCGTAACTTTGCCCAGCTCGAGAAAAGGAAAAGTCAAAGCCCCAGAGCGTGCAGACTCCGCGGCTGGCCCCCCGCAGCTCCTCAACTGAGAACGGAGAGACTAGGCCCCGAGCAGGACTGCCTCCTCCGGTTGGCGGCCCCTAGTACTCAGCGCTGGGCGCGCGACTCCCCTTCGGCTTTAGGAGCTAACGAGCCGCTAGCCAGCCGCGTCCCGTCCTGGCCCCCTGCGCCCCTCTTATCCCCACACCCGGCCCCCGCCTCTCCTCCTCCCCATTCCCTGCTTGGAGACTCAGAGCTCCTGCAGAACGAATAATCCAGCCGCCGGGAAGGGTCGCGTCCGGATACCCAGCAGCTCCCCTCCCTCTCCCTTCCGGGGAAGATATCTATTTTTCTCTGGATTTGATTTCACATTTCTCAAGGGACAAGGCCGTTTACAGCCGGTGGGGTGATACACTCGAGGGAAGAAAAAGATTTCCAGACGTATCTATGAGGGAACCGAGGCAGCCAGGCTTGGAGTCAGTTTTAAAGTTCTTCCCTCCCTTCAAACCTTCTGTTCCCTCCCTCCCCAACCCCGGACAAATGGGCGCTGGTGTGGGGTGGGCAAGAATAGGCTACACGTGTACATCAAAACTTCCTATTTGCAAGGGGACTTTGCTGGCGATTACTGCTCCGGGATCCATCCCATGTTGACGTCCCCGGTCTCCAACTCAACCCTCCACCCCCGCCTCATTTCTCTGGCAGGCAACAGAGCCGAAACGATCCCAACTGGGTAAGCTGTGGTAGTTTTACAAGATTCATACACCCAGTAAATCCTCGGGAGTACACAAAGCAATTCCCTACCCCTGGGCCTCAGCCTCCTCATCCCACTCCCACCACCAGAGCCTGGCCAATCGCTGGGCAGGCTGGGCTGGGCGCACACTGTGGCTCTGGGTACCACCTCCCTCTAGAGCCACTCCTGCCTCCCCGCCAGTCGCCAGTGGCCCGGTTGGCGCGAACGCCGGGTCCTGAGTAGCCTGGGTTTCTTGTCTGCGTCCCGGCGCGGCGCCTCTCTGGGGCTCCGGGAACCTGGGCTCTCGGAGGTTTTAACTCCAGATGGAGGCTTCTCCCTTCTCCTTTCCTTCCTCCCACCGTTGCCTGTGCCTTTCTTTGCAGCTGACCTCACCAGGGCAGAATCCGCCAGTCTGCCTGCCTTTCTCCACCCGCATAAAAGCACGTTGAAGGTGTCTCGGGAAGACACCTCCAGGTTTTGATTCAGCTCATTCCCTTTCACTGTTCAAAGCAGCTGTTCAAATACAGAGGCTGCTTACGTTGACGTGGAGTGGATTTCAAACAACCCTAAAATGCTTTGAACTGACAAGGTGTCTCGATGTCTCCCTCACTCCAGCACAGATCCCCGAGATCACTCTCTAGGACAATGGCTGAGGAGGCGGTTCGTGCAGGCTTCGCAGCCTCAGGCGCGGACTGCAGGGTCCCCTGGGCCCCTTCCTCAAGAATAGGCTCCAGGAACCCCGAGAAGAGATCCTGGCAAGAGTGCCAGCCCATCTCCTTCCCTCAGGTCCCAAGGAAGGGCTCTACTCAGTCGGTATCCTGACTTTGGCTGGTTGAAGAAGTGGTGAGGACTCCCTCCTGCCCTGGTGTGCTTCAGGGAGAGGAAACAACTCAGCTAACCAGAGCTAAACCCAAAAGACTCCTATTTATCCCCACATCACACTCCTCCAAAGAGTGAGGTGAGCCTGTCTCATTAGTCCTCAGCACCTTGACCCAAGGCCCCCAAAGTCTTCACCTGAGTAATAATAGTGGGATCAATCCATGCACTTTAACTTGAACTCTGACTTATTAACTTATTCATCTAGCAAACACACTCATACCATATGTAAAACATCATTTATTCAAATATTTCTCTATACCACAACTTGACAGGAAGACTACCATAATCACTCCTCTCCACTGAGCTGAAAGGACGTGGTTATTGAAATAGAGGTAAGATGGTATTCATTTGATATTTATTTATTATCTATGTAGTCCCATGATAATAGAAATCGAGAAATGAAGGAAATTTTCTTAGGTAAAATTTTTTAGGCAGTTTAAACTTGGGTAAAATTGCCTCCTTGTGTTTTCTAATGTATCCACCTTGGAGGAGGATTACTTTAATCCCCCCGCCTCCTCCTTCTCTTCCTCTTCATCCTCCTCCTTCTGCCTTGTCCCAATCATTCATTCCTGTGCTTTCTTCTCCCCTGCTAGCCCCCATTAGCTGTCTGTTTTTTTTTTTTTGTGGAGGTGTCCCCCATATTTGAATGGAACTTCTTTGCTGAGGGCCTACAGGATGTCAAAACTGAGGCTCCCATTTCAAAGCTGCAGCTTTAAACAGCCAATCCACACAAAGAGGCAGCTGGACGCTTTAATGAAAACCTCCTTAAAGCTTCAAGAACTGCAGGCTTGGGATGCATTTATAAGAAGCATGGAAAATGCATTTCCAAGTTGCCAGTTCTTGTGAGAAACACAATAAACATTTACCTTAAAAAAGGACAGAAATTAACATCTTTAACTATGTAGCAGCACATTGTCTCCTGAATTTAAAAAAATCCCATATAGATTTATATCTTACTATCTATTCATACATTTTACAAGTTTCTAAATGTGCATCTGTCTCCATGCCATAAGTGGTCTTGAAGAAGGAAAAGTTTTCTGAAAGTTGAAACTCCCCTTCTTCATATGCTTGACAATTTTGTTTGTCCACGCCTCACACACAGACGATTCTATTTTATCTTCACTTCTGTGTAAAGCAGTGAGATGTAATGTTCTAAGTTGAGTATTTGAAATGAAATTATTTGAATTCATGGATATTAATCTCTTTCCCTTTTTCTTCCAGTTCTGAGTCTTGTCATTTAAAATGACCCCCCTCCCTTTGTAGTCCAAAAGTGAATATTTTATAGGCAGGCGAGGCTTGAAGACTTCTAAAACCACATCACCCAGGCAGTCTAGCTATTTCAGGGATTACTTTGAGAAATTTATCAAAGGAAGCCTGCTAAATTTTGAGTGGTGAATACGAGGCCTTACTGAAGAGAAAGCATAAAGGACACATTCCATTAGTGTGCACAGTAAATTCTATCTGTAGTTAATACAGCTTGTTTATATTGAAATATCAGGAACAGAACACTAGACGATTGATGGCTCCTAGTTCCCTTTCTGAAATTTCGTTTTCAAAGGAATAACAGTTAAATGACCTCCTAATAATGGAGCTTGAAGATGCCTCCTCCGCCCCCCATTTTACCTGCCTTAAAGCAGGTGGATGGCTGGTCACCAGGAAGGAATGACAGCTCTTTTATAAATTAAAGTGATTTCAACAGACACCACCTTAGCTCTAAAGCATTTGGAGATGTACTGAGATGAAGCTCTTGCCGCAGTCCCTTTTCCTCTCTTATTCTCGGAAGCAATCTAAGAAGCAGAAGGTGAGAGCCCCCGCACACACCTGCGCACAGGCTCAGGGAAGAGCGACCTCAGCTATTTGATTGGTGCGATGACCGAGGGCGAGGGCTGGGTTTCCCTCTCTGGGCGAAACAAGGCTGCATTTGGATGAGGCTGAACTTCGGATTTCTTATTCTGGAAGCACAGAGCACGAATGCAAATCCCTTCTAAAGTGTATGAGTGCACTTAACAATTGTGTTGTTAGCGTCCCAGGGACAGCAACGGGGGAGGGGCGGTGCACAGGCAAAGCTTTTCTAAAGAGTGAAGACCACAGGTAATAACTGTGGGCCAGAACCTCTCCCTAAGTCTCAGAGTTTCAGAACTGTCACAATTTGGGAAAATCTTTTGACTTCTATTAATGTCAGAGTTGATTCTTTTCCAGTGCTTTTATTTTTTTTTTTTTTTTCCTTCTTCTTCTTCCTTCCTTCCTTCCTTCCTTCCTTCCTTCCTTCCTTCCCCCCCCCCCCCCCCCCTTCCTTCCTTCCTTCCTTCCTTCCTTCTTCCTTCCTTCCTTCCTTCCGACAGGTTTCCACACGTGGGTTCTTGGAATATAGAGGCTGGCATTGTCCAGAAGAAGACGCAGAGAGAGGAAACCCTAGGCAGGATGGAGCAGTGAGACCTGCTCACTCCTCATGTCTTTCCTGCGAGTTTTCGATGGTAATCTAGGGCAGCCGGGTCCCAGCATTAAATGCAAAATAGGAAAACAGGACACGCCGAGTCACAGGCCTGATCATATTCACGCCCTAGGTCAGAGGGAGAGAATAATGAATAGGCGGGGAGCACAGTTCGTGGAAGGCAACTTAATTAACCTTGGGAGAATGAAAGAAAGTCAAAGATCATGCCTAGGACTGTGGTTTAGGATGCTTATATGGGTGAGAATGTGTGTGTGGAGTGGAGGATGGTAGGGAGAGGGAGTAGTCTGTTTTGTGCATTGTACTACTAATTTTTTTTCCCCCTGCAAAAAGCTAGAAATTGTTACTCAGGGCCATCCAACCACCCACACAATCCTGCAAAGAACTCCGCTGTGGGAGCCCCTGAGCTCCGCCGAGAGGTTCTGTGTCTCGGTATCAGCCTGTATGGGGAGGGTGGGGGATCAGCCTGGTAGGGAGAAACGGATGCGGCGTCCCCGCGCCCTGGCCTGACCTCCGAAGGGACTGCAAGGGAACGCAGCGGGGTGGGGGTGGGGCCATTCCCGGCCACTGAGCCACTGAGCTCTAAGGCAAGTCCTGGCTGCGATCCGGGTTAGGAAGACGAGGGTGAGAAGCGGGAGGCCGGGCCATTGTCCAGGGAGGGCGCATTTTTGTCCTGATGCTGCTGGTTGCTATAGCGAGGAGGGAAATCCAAACAGAAGGGCTCAGTTCGCCTCCCTTGGGCCTGGGAGCAGCTTTCTCTCCTCTCAGCCAAAATAAAAGTGCCTCCCGGGGCCTGGCACCCCTCATACCTTCCCCGGAGAACTGGAAGGGTCCCGGAGAATCCCCGCATCGAGCAAGGGGAGGGGGTATCCAGCCACGCA
>NW_024354500.1:755261-761015 GCF_902729225.1 Pteropus medius
GAATGACCTGTTTGTTATTAGTTTTTAAAAAAATCACTCAAAGGAAAATTTTGCTTGGAAGAAGTGTAGATGCAAATTACTCACATTTAGAAGAGACTCTTATTTTGCAGTAGTTTTTTTTTTTTAATGTCTTGCTATTCAACTTTGAAAACTGTGTGAAGGGAAGGTTACAATACAGGCTCTTTACAGCTTAGAATTTCTCCAACAGTATAGTTCAGATTAGCTGAGGGAAAACAGTAATATTTAGTTAATTGTGAGCTGTTAGCTTTAGAAAATTTTGAGTTGGTACTTTTAAAACTGGGGAATATTTCTCTAGTTCAGGCAAAAAGAATTTTATTTGTGGGGACAAGTTATTTACACCAAAGGGGACAGGATAGTAGGAACTTGAAAAAAATTCATTCATTTTGTCTGTCTCTCTCTCTCTGTTTCTGCCTTTTGCCTAGAAGCTGCCTGAAAAACCAGAAACTTATTTGACTGAAGGAAGCCATTTGAAAGGCATATTTAAAAGCATTTCTCTTCTTTCTTCATTAAAATATATCCTTTCCTTCTCAGTAATAAGTCCCTTAAAAAAAGTTCACACAACTTTGTAAGAAGTTCCTTAATACATAATAACAGTCACATTTTTAAAAATGCTTGAAAGAAATCATGTTAATGAAGAGAACATTTGCAGTAATTTAGTGATAATTATCAGAATCGCCACATATTCGCAGAGGCTTAAACAATACGTGTTCGGAGAAAAGCAAAACACATTATTTTAATAGTCTGATATGCAAACTATGGACCGTTCAATTACGTGGCTTAATAATGCATACATGATGTGATCTTGTTATTGGGATGGGAAGGTCTGCAGTGAGTCACTCCTAAGACCAAGTGTGCTCTCACATCCAGTAAAATCCATTGCCATGGATCAGGGGCCCCTGCCAAACTGCATTTAAGAGAATAAAAATTAATGACTGAGAATTTGAGCGTTAAATTAACATTAATTATATGACCTGCATGCTGGAAAGATTAAATTTCTTACGCCCTAATTAAATAATGTCTCCTCATACATCAAACAATTTCCATTTTCATTTCCAGGTTTCAGGAATACAATGCAAGATGGGGAGAGGCACTCGTTGAGGGTTTTCATTTTTGGAGGTCAGATTTTGGGGTTGTCCAACCACCGTTTCCACTTTTTTCCTTTTTTTTTCCTTGTTGGCTTCAGCAGGAAGAGCCCTCAGGTAGGAGGTCATATCATACAGAATTATCCTCATTGTTCACCTTTTACTGACAGTAGTAGTTGGAGAGCAGGGAGCTTGGTGGGCTGTCCCCAAGTACACATGGAGCGTCATAGGGACCCGTCGCAGATGCCCCAAGAAGGCTAGGCCACCAGACAGTATCTCTGCGCAGGAAAACTAGGCGTAAGAATCCTGCAGGGACGCGGAAGGGAGGCAAGCCCAGCTCAAATGCACCCCGGACCTTTTTAGACTAGAAAGGGCTAAGCTAGAAGTGCAAGGATGCAAGCGATCATCAGTGTTGTGTGTAAAAAAAGGAAAAAGGTTTTGTTAGGGAAGGAACAACCAAAGGCCAAGGCAAAGACACTCATTTCCTTCGTGAAGAGGTTTCTAAGAGGTTTGTCTGTCATCTCCCCCAGGAGTGACCTGACATTTCGAATTCTCACACCACACTGGCCACAGACACCAAACACCTAGAAAGTCAATTCAGCCTCTGTCTGACCCTGTCTGGGGCGAACACCTGGCAGGCGTCGGCACAGAATGGGAAGTAGGCTGGAGAGGGGGTGATCTTGAAAACCTGTTGCTGATGAAGTGGGGCAGAGAAAGGGCAGGGTTAGGTCCCTCCAAGTCCCAGGACAGATGGTCGGTGGTGGCGCGTCCTTTCTCTCTTTTCCTGACACGACTTGGGGGTCCCATGGCTCCGAATAAAGCTGCTATGTGCATTTGGCTTGGAAACAATGCACAAGGACTTCAGTTCCTGGGATTATGGTTCGGAGTTTCCGCTGGGCTATTCCGTGTGGTCTCAGACCTCTCACGTTTCCTCCTGCCCCTTCATTCTCGCCTCACCTTCCCCAGGGATCATAGAGAATGCCGGGGACCTTTCGGACAGCTGCCCTGAGCACCCGGCGGGACGAGCCCAGAAAGATTAAAACCTCAAGGCGGCGGATTCTAAGTCACTCAGAATAGAGTTTTCACGTGTCAGTGTTTCCATTCAGCCACTTTCAGGCTTCTGGGGAAAAGGGCAGGAGAGCGTGAGCGCGAGTCTACACGGTCGTAAATCGTGTGTTCCGTGGCGGAGGAAGGGGGATGTTAGGAAAGTTAGCAGGTGCTGGCAGAGGAGGGGGCTCTTCCAGCGGGGTCCCTTCCCTTAGGGCTGTTGAGAGGGAAGGTGGTAGCTGAGAGGGACGGGGAGGGGGCTACCCCCAAAAGGCAGCGGCTGGGGCGACGCTCCCTACAGCTCCGAGCCGGGCGAGTCCCCTCTGCCGCTTGCCCCCTGAGCGCTGCCAACCGTATGCTCAGACTTGGTAGTTACTGAGCGAACTCCGAGCCCAATCTCTGGCTTGGACTAGACCTGAAAGTTAGCCCACAGCTCATCTGGGACTGGCGAATATCCGCGCGGTTCTGCGCGGAGGCGGGGCTGGGCTCCGAGGCCGGGAGGGGCGCTCGCACCGAATCAGATGAGGCCCGGGGCTTCTGGAAAGTTTGGCGACGTCTAAAAACCCGCGCGTGCGCTCCCTCCCTCCCGTCACACTCCCTCTCTGCTGCAGGCTGACGGGCTCCGAAGGGAGGGCGTAGGGATGGGGGGTGGGGAATGCGAATGAAAACAGATAGATGATGGTCCGTTCTGCTTTCTCGAAAAATATAGAAATCTCTCTTGGTCAAGAAACGTCTCTCCTGGCAGGTCCGCACAATTACAACGTCGCAGCTGTTGAGGCGGGAGCTTCGCTGCCCGTCTACCTGGGCAAAGAAGCCGCCTCTCGCTCGCGCTTTGCTCGCCCTTCCTCTCGCCGCAGCGCTTTCAGTTTGAAGTGTTTCTGCTTTACACAGACACTACCCCCTTCCATCCCCCACCTTCCCCAGCCCCCGGCGTGCCTTGGCTCGAAATGGTTACTCTTTTTAGAAATTGGAAAATCAATACTAGTTTAGCCTCTTGCGTGAGATGATGCAGGAACCACACAGGGAGGGAAACGGCCGAAAGCAAGGCTCCAGTCCCCGGAGAATCTTACATAGAAATTTACAATGAACGTTACTCTTGAGCGTTGCTTTGGTTAGTAGCATTACTGTAAGCCCAAGGCACACCTCGTACGTATTCTCTGTTTGGTCATGGTTGAGGTTTGGTTAAATGATTGATCAGAAGCTTGCACCGTGCGTGTTTATTCTCCCTGTTTTCTTGAACCACGTCTTGGATGGTTTCCTGTTAGTTTTCAGATGCCATTTGCGGCACAGACAGATTTCATATGCCTACTGCAGATTGTCTTCAAAGTTCTAGTTTAAAGAGCATTATGTAAGCCTCTCTCTATTTACATAAGAGCTTTAACTCAAACCTCTCAGAAAACCATTTATTACCAACTGAAACTCATCCAGGAGAGCAGCATAACCGACCTGTATCTTTATGACACTTTCAAGAACAGCAGTAGTTCATTCTTTTTGAAAAAAGATGTAACAAAGAATTGGAGTAGTTTGCATTTTTATTTAGCTTGGTTTTATATCATTTGAGTATTATTTTAAAGCTTAATTCAGCCAGCAGTGACATTTGTAGGATATGCTTTTTCTCTATGTGGTCAGCATTTATCTAGGCCACAGTCTCCCTCAAGTTTAATCCCAATGTGAGAACAAATGTCTTTTAGTTAGTAGAATAAATTAAGTACAGATTTTACTAAATTCTTAATTACAAAAAGGACTCATGAATACTTGATCACTGTAAACAAAAGTCAGGCAATAATAAAATACACAGAATACATGTTTTCTTTTTTACTACCTTCATCTTCATCCTATTTTCCTTTCCATAGAAAATCACTGCAAATAGTTTAATAAGTTCCTCCCTCTCTCTCTCCATCCCTCCATCTCTTCCTTCCTTCCTACCTGCCTTCTTTTCTTCCTTCCTTCTTTCCTTCCTTTCCATCTATTTACTAAAGATTTGGGAAGATTTTGGTTGTTATACACTGTAATAATTTTTTTTTTTAAGAAAGATGAGGCCTAGTAAGTTAGGAAATTTAGTAATAAAAAGAACAAAACTGAAACACTATAAAGAAAACAATATCTTGCTCCACATCGTATGGGAAGCTAGCTTTGGGCTACTGCTCTATCTCTGTTACTGCATTAGCTGAAAAAAAAAAAAAGTCATTTAGATACTGGTACTTTCATGTCATTAGAAAAGAACAAAGGTCCTAGGGATATCTTTCTTTAACTTTTAGATGATTAGAAGCTGGAAATACTTCAAAAGAGTTCTTAGATGTTCTTCCTGGTAATCATCTTCTATTTAAAAATCTCCCCTCTTTCTGCAAACCTAGGTCAGATGCTGTTCTACAGTCATGTTTCCAACATGGAGGTTGTTAAGGGAAAAGACTAGATTCCCAAACATCCTCTCATAAGATGCCCCTTCTAAGATATAATTAAGTGGTGTTGTGTGTTGTGTTGTTACCAAGAGAGATTATAAATCAGACAGATTTGTCTCAAGTGTCCTATCACTTGCCACCCATCTCCTCGCTCTTCCCTATCACCCTGGCCACACAGGTTCCAGGTCTGCCCTTTGTGACATTTTAACCCATTTAGACTCTTTCCTCTAAGGGACTCCTGACTGTTGCCTTCCCTGTCATCATCAATCTGATAAGGTAATCAATATCAAGGTGTTAAAAGCTGATAAATGCTAAGTGACATTTACATGTTTTTCCAACACAGCTTAGAGGGTCCATATTATAGGCCCAAAACAATGAATCTCAAATTGGAATTTAAGACTGTGGTTGGCAGATGGGGAAAATATTTAAGGCAAGAGGAATTTGCAGCACTCTTAAAATATAGCCACATGGTCATGAGTCACCTTCTGTGTCATCTCTTTAAAGACCAGCTTTACCTCTGTGATCTACCCAGATATAAAATTTTTCCTGGAAAAACAGTGCTATTGTAGAATTCTTTATTAGTAATTGAGCCACGTTGAAAATGTTTTAATGGGATTGGTGTTGTATTGAAAAATTCACTTCTTCTAGTAACAGGTTCCATGAGCCTGATCCCACTCTCTGAGGACAATGACCATGACTGGCCAATGACAGTGTTCATACTCCATAGTGCACATGACCTGAACAGGCCAATCAGCACCAATGATCATTAGCCTCATAATTTTGGCCAGAATGATGAAGAAGGAAAAAAATGTTAAAGTTCTGAGATATAAGCCTTCATCGTCTAGGAACTCTGTTGTGGAGAAAATATGCTTGAGAGAAACCAATACAAGGAAAAACAAAAGGCAGAATAACAGAAGATGATATAATCAAGCTCCTGGATTTAGCTTTGCCTAAAGTCTGCTCTTGGATTTTTTGGGGGGGTATGTAAACATAAAAATCACTTTCCTCCCCTGCCCTGTGAAGTTAGTTTGAGTTTCTGTCACTTGAATTGGGAACAATCATGACTCTTTCACGATTCTCATACTCTTAAGGGAAGAGGGTTGTGCTAACCATACATCTTAGTTTGTGACACATTGGTTCATGCAAAACCTTTCTCCTTCCCTTCCTTCCTTCCTTCCTTCCTTCCTTCCTTCCTTCCTTCCTTC